>NC_134790.1:31518198-31525698 GCF_046742065.1 Oratosquilla oratoria
CTTGTTCGATGCGATTATCGCACAACGATGATCGTTCATGGCTCAATGATAATCGTCAAACGATTTTCTAGTGCACTATTTTTTTTTTTTTCTTTTTTTTTTATGGGGCACTTTTGCCTCTAGCTGCAAAGTACGACACTGATAATTTTAACCGAACGTACAAC
The DNA here is from genome assembly GCF_046742065.1 of Oratosquilla oratoria. Taxonomy (NCBI): domain Eukaryota; kingdom Metazoa; phylum Arthropoda; class Malacostraca; order Stomatopoda; family Squillidae; genus Oratosquilla; species Oratosquilla oratoria. The sequence goes on from NC_134790.1 coordinate 31,518,363, forward strand.
CAACGAGCTTACACAAATATGATGCCAAGTAGTAGGATCCGCGTCACCCGCCATTGGCTGTGGTAGTAGGCTAATAATAGCACCTTAAGCTGGAGTAAGCTACCACAAAGAGATACATAGGTTGCACCGTCTCCAACGGGTTAGTTCGGCGGTCCTGTAATGGACTCAAAGTCTGAACAAAAATGAGACGCAGGAAATGAAATTGAGAAAATAAAATGTAATATCTCAGGAAATGTTTAGTTTTCTGGAGAGAAATAGAGAGAAAGGGGAGAATGAGATACAAAAGAGAAAGCACAAGGAAAGGAGGGAAGATGGAAGAGAAAGAGAGCAGTCAGGAGGGAAGAATAACAAAATTGAATAAACATACGAATGGAGTCAGTGAGAGAGAGAAAGAGAGAGAGAGAGAGAGAAAGAGAGAGAGAGAGAGAGAATAGGGGAGGGAAGAAAAAGAGAACGTAGAGAGATACAAGTAAAAATGAGAGATTACCCAGAGAAATGGATATACACTGCTGGAAGAAGAGTACACACAGAAAAAGAAGAACAAAAAAGCGACAAGCGTGCTTGTAATTCTTGAACCTAAAAAAAAGTTGGAAAATGAGACGAGAAAGGTCTTGAGGGGGTGGGAGAGGGGATGGAGTAGGGGGGAGGGGGAAGGGAGTAAAGCTGGGGGGGAACGAGAAAAAGCGAGGGGGGAGCAAGGGGGCGTGTCAGAGCTTGTAACCTGAGGGTAGGTCACTAGTATTCCCCTTTGGTGCGAGGAAAGCTTCATCCTCCAACTCCTCTGAGGGGGAACACAAATAAGAAGAGGAGGAGGGGGCGAGTGGAGAGGAGGAGAGGGTGCTGGAGGGGGAGGATAGAACTGGGGGAGATGGGGGAAGGTAAGGGGCTTCCCTTCCATTGTAGACCATATGTATGGAAGTCTTCATCTTTTCCTTTCGGTGCTCTTGAGGCTTTCGCTCCCTCTCTCGTTCCCGCCTTCGTCCCTCAATCTCTTGCAATGCAAATGGCGCCCGCAAGGGAACGAACACAGCCCAGCCCAGCGCAGCCCTCTTGACTCCTGGATTATGTCGTGGTATTTCGGTACCATTTGTGATGAGATGAATGTGATAATCAACTTGGGCGTGGTGGGCGAAGGGGACTCCTGTCCTCCCGAAGTCCAATTAGATCATTTGGACTCTGGTGGTGGGGTCGTCGAAGTCGGTGCTCTTCAGCCACTGACTCATGTGACGTAGTTGTCTCTCTTTCTCTCTCTCTCTCTCTCTATCTATCTATCTATATATCTATCTATCTATCTATCTATCTTTCCCTCTCTCTCTCTTTCTCTCTCTTTCTCTCTCTCTCTCTCTCTCTCTCTCTCTCTCTCTCTCTCTCTCTCTCTCTCTCTCTCTCTCTCTCTCTCTCTCTCTCTCTCTCTCTCTCTCTCTCTCTCTCTCTCTCTCTCTCAACAATGATAGAAATGCCAGTAAACCACAGTCCATAAACCTCTCTCTTACTATTCGTGTATATATATACGTGTGTTGTGTGTGTACATGTGTATTAAAGACAGAGAAAGCGAGGGGGAGAGAGAGAGAGAGAGAAAGGGAGAGAGAAACGCAAACACCCAGACAAATAGATGCATAAATGAGCACACACAGCTCTGTACGTGCTTCCATGCTGTGCACCAACGTTGCCCTTTTCGCGTTATTTCGCCTCCTCTTTCGGTTCAAGTCTCGCACTCTGGTTTGTAGTTCTCGCGTCCCTCTGGTTCTTGGTCTTCGTTCTTAGGGTCCCAAAGAGTCCGTAGAAGGTTCAAACAGGATCCACAGACCCACATAACCAGGTCCTGGGTGCCAAACTATTTTCTTCAGCGTTGAAAATGATTACCAAATACAGTAATCCATAAAGTAAGGACCTCCAAGCAAACAGTCGGAAAGAACTGTCTCGTCCTGTAGCATGCATAGGTGACCCTGAGGCCCCTTTTTATGTAGGCTGCCTTCCGCCGTCCGTGACCTACATACACATTCCAAGCGAAAAGCCAATGTATCTAAAAGAGGAAAAGTATAGAATACTATGCACATTCCAGTTGTCTGATAGGTCATATAGTTTTCCGTGGGTTGAAAAGGCAAAAAAATAAAAGAAGAAGAAGAAGAAGAAGAAGAAGAAGAAGAAGAAGAAGAAGAAGAAGACGAAGAAGAAGAAAATATTGTGGTCTTTGTGAGCCACTTCTGTGCCATTCCCTGACGCTAACCAGAATAAAGTGTGTAGAGGGCCTCAGAGGGAGATTGCATTGTTTCCTTAGCCGAATAAAATCATCCTAGTGGGAGGATTAAAGCCGAACTTATACATGTGTATATGTATATGAATATATATATGCACATGTATGTGTATATGCATATGTATATGTATATTTATATGTATATGTATATGTATATGTACACGTATATGTATATGTATATGTTTTTATACATATATGTATATGTATATATATATACATATATATATATATATATGTTTGTGTATATGTACAATATATGTATATGCATAACACCTAAGAGGTACAAGTAAAAGCCACAGTATATATAAATGAAAGCAGAGTAGTTTTCCATCACAATGCCCTGTAGTTGAGTAGTTCCTCTTTACTCCCACACGCCAAACATTTAATGGCCCGAGTCTGACTTAATCTACATGTGATCTTTAAGGTCTTTCCTCAGACGGCAGCCACTACAGTCTCTTCCATTTACCTTGACAGTATTATTTTTTATTATTATTATTACTGTTGTTATTATTATTATCATTATTATTATTATTACTATATATATATACACATATATATACATATATATATATATATGTATATATATATATATATATATATATATATATATATATATGTATGTATATATAGTTGGAAGGCAGAGGTGGAAGGAGTGAACATGTGGGGCGACCCTGGATGAGATAGATGGATGGGGTAAAAGGGGCATTGGGAAAGAGGGGAATGTCTGTTGAGGAAGGACGGGAGAGGACAGAAATTAGAGATGAATGGATAATGGTTGTTTATGAATGATGCTATGATGCATGAAGGGGATTGGGTGGGGAAGGTGGGGTGAGGAGGGAGTATGTGTGTGAAATGAATTGACGCAGCCCGAAAGGATTCCTCCCAGTCTTCTCCTTTTCTGCATGAGGGGACGGATGGTGGGGGGGGGGGTCGCCGATTTAATGAAGCAGCCTTGCTATGGGTGTGTTGTGTCTTGCGACACTGCATCTGACCCAGGGTAGTGGGCAAGATGCAGGGATGACCCTTCATCCAGGAGTTGCCAAGATAAGAGGGAGGGAAGAGGGTGGAGGGGAGTGGAGTATGTTGGCGATGGAATGGGTGGGAGTGGTTTTTATGCCTTTGTTTTTTTGACTACCTTCCTTGTAAGGTGAAAATCCTTTGGGATATGTATGTATGTAGTTATATCAAAGACCTCTTTGCAGAGCATCATATAGTGCTTGCAGACACTATCTATCTATCTGTCTATCTGTCTATCTGTCTGTCTATGTACCTATCAATCTATATCTATCTGTATATCTATCTATATACCGAAATGTTTCTTCCTCATTATAAAGGAGCAAGCTATCACCCACTTCCGCCTATCACCCATTTGTTTCTCTTCTAAGTTCTTTGTAATTGAAGGGTCATCCCTGTTCCCCGCCCACTGTCCGGGTCAGAAGCAATGCAGGATGGCACAGCACATCCACAGCAGGGCTCTACCCTTCCATTTACATGTCGACACAAGAGAGAATATACTCGATGTGGTTTAACGTCACAAAACTCCCCACTATCAGGAGGCTATGACGGTGCCCTTTACAGAGGACTTTGTAACGTGGAATTTGATCAACCATGCACTTGGTTTGACTCGCCGGTGACAGGGTTCGATCCGCCATCATCTCGACCTTTGCCGCAAGTAGCTACGCCCTAACCTTTTTGGCCTGCGAGCATCCTTGTGGCGGAGTCAGTGGTATTCTAGACCTAGTGCCATCCTACGAGTAAGTGGCATTCGGTGGCGGATTCAGCAAATAATATTCTCTTTTATGTCTGCAAACACTGTATGATATTCGTGTAGACGAGGCTGAGAGGAGTAGTGCTTATCGGGGAAAAAGATACACACACTGACTGAGGTCTAACCTAATACAGCCAAAGGGGTTAACCCCACTCAGTGTGTTTGAATATTTGTGTATTTGTTCAGGTTGGTGAATTTTCAATTGTAGGGGAATTCTTCTTTTACCAATACTGTCCACAACTGTAAACAAGCACTACAGTACCCCTAAAGGGTATTTCCCTTAACCCCTAAACTACGATTGACGCGAGATTGTTTACAGGGATAGAAGCACTAGTAAACTACAGTTAACATAATAACTATACAGTGATAGTATGTGATGAACATTACTTATCCATATCCTTATCATGTGAACAAAATAGAATTATATGTGCATTCGGGTAAGAGATTCTAGTAATACCCCCCTCCCCCCCAAAAAGTGAAATCTTAAAAGATATGTACATATATATATATATTTATATATATATAGATATATATATATATATATATATATATATATATATGTGTGTGTGTGTGTGTGTGTGTATGTATTCCAGTAACGATATCTATCAAAAAATGGAATTTTAGCTCCCTCTCCCCACAAAAAAAAAAAATCCCTGTGGATTTTTTGTACAAAAACAAATTTTACTTTGGCCCCATTACAAACCCAAGCGCTTGAACGAATCTGATTGTCATCAAGAGCAAAATGAAATTTATGTTGACGCCATCTATGTTTGTGTTTGGCAATGGTCAATAGCTCCATTATAGTCGAAACAAAGACGATTGAGTAGATTTTATTGATGCAATAGAATGTATGAGTGCAGCTCTAATGGTCAGAATTTTCCATTTCTTTTTATACATTTTCATTTATTCAATTATCTATTGGCGTATTTTGTTTTGTTTACTTACTGTTTATGTACTTAACATTTATTTTCTTTATTCTATTAATTAAAATTTACTTATCAATATATTTATTCAACGTATTTAGCTATATGTTTATATATTTATTTTTCTGCTTATCTATTCATTAGTGTGTGTGTGTGTGTGTGTGTGTGTGTGTGTGTGTGTGTGTGTGTGTGTGTGTGTGTGTGTGCGTGCGTGTGTGGGTATGTGCGTGTGCGTGCGTGTGTGTGTGTGTGTGTGTGTGTGTGTGTGTGTGTGTGTGTGTGTGTGTGTGATTCACCATGGTCTTTGATCACGTGTCGGACTCGTGATCGATAGTTATTAACCTCCCGAAGGAGAGCTCAGAGCTCGTATGACTGATCTATGAGTAATACTGTGACCTTACACGTACACACACACCCAACTCCCCGACCACGAGAGTTGGAGTAACAACCCACAGCACGGCGATACTGAAATTATTTCAGCCCTGGGCGGGATTCGAACCCGGACCGCCGTAGTGGCAGGCGGGAATTCTAACCACTGCGCCACGAGGTTGTGTGTGTTTGTGTGTGTGTATGTGTGTGTGTGTGTGTGTGTGTGTGTGTGTGTGTGTGTGTGTGTGTGTGTGTGTGTGTGTGTGTGTGTGTGTGTGCGTCCGTGGGTGGGTGGGTGGGTGTGTATGTATGTATCTGTTTTGTGTTTAAGTGTGCTTGTATATGAACTATGGAGTTCTCATCCAGAAGAGTAACAGCTGTCAATCACCAGTCCAGCACATGTTCTGAGATGATATTGAATCACTCAACATAAATTACAATATAATTTTGATCGTGTGAGTTTCACTTGAAGCGCTTCGAAATGATTTGAAACATTGCGGTTCGAACTGCACCGTTTCGAAGGCTTTGTTTTCGCTTCAAACCAACCTTCAGTGAAAATGGCTTCCGTAGTGCAGCAAACAGTGCTTATGAACACTGTCAAAGTTCATTTAATGATGCAGAAATACATGTGCACACTCACATGTGTTAACAGAAATGTTACAGTCTAGAGAGATGTATAGTAAGTATTCAATTTTCTTAGACAATGTTAAATGTTCATATAGATTGTGAATGTTTTCTAATGAAACATAAAGACTTTGTTTCATCAAAATGTTTTCAATGCTAGAAATTAACTTTATTAAAGTTAATTTCTAGCATTGAATATATTGATGCTACATACAATCACTGTAATATATTTTACGCCAAAAAGGTAGAAATTTGTATCTTTTGCTTTCCCAAGTTTGTTTACATGATAAAGCCAACAAGTTTGAGGATCGACTGTCATTTTTTTCCAAAGTGTTATGATTTCGTTGTTTTGACATCCAGTAAATATAGTTGTGTTTACCCAAGTTACTACTACCAGTGATGTAAATTATGTTACTTTGTTTTACCAGGTAAAACTGGGGAAATGAGTTACCCAGAGTGTTTCTGGGGAGGAGAATGTGTCGTATAACAAAATTGTAGAAGACTATCGGTGGCTTTGAGTAGAAACAACTTTGTTTATAATATTCTATACTTTCGTAAGCACATCTCAACAATGTGTCTAACATTCGAATTCTAGGTCTAACTTCTCTTAATTCGTCATTCAGCTTCTCATTATATGACGCAAGAGTAAGTTGACATTTGGACATTTGAAAAACAAAATACCAAGTAACATGCTAGCGAGAAATGCTTAGCATGCCGCCACCTTTAAAGGTACACACCTTTTCAGTTATGTATGGTATTAATATATGACATAGAACACTAATACGTACTAGCATGTTTTCTAAAAACTTCCTTCCTTAAGCTGTTGCAAGTAGCAGAGATTTAGTGATGTTAGATAATGAGTACATGCAAATTAAGAACAATTATTCACGTCGAGAACTCTTGGAATATTATCGGCTTTTCTCTTTGTAACAAAGCTAACTCGCCTTAATGGTGTTCGCCCTTCAGGCCACGTGATTTTCATCTCTAAGACACAACCCAATAAAGACCAAAATACCTTTTCAAGGTACAGGAGAGGATTTGTCAGTAGAAGGCCAGGAAATCTCTTGTAATAATGTGATATGATAAGCTCATACTGTACATGAAATGTAATATGACATAATACATCATACCGACTTAGTAATACTCTTAATATTTCTGTCATTGGACAAGAAAATTCTCAAATCTTCTTTTCGTATGCTTAGGTTTCGTCTTCACATACTACCGCAAAAACCGAGTTTATCTCCTTGTACCATAAGGACCATAATAGCTAACTCTGCCTTGTAGCTTCGTCCCCTGTGCAAATATAGAATTATTTCCAAAAGGGTCCCTTCCCCTAACTTTGGAACTCTTTTTTTTTTTTTCGAACCAAACCTGACGGTATAAGCTGATCTAACATTC
>NC_134790.1:31533198-31543198 GCF_046742065.1 Oratosquilla oratoria
ATGTGTTGGTATTGAGTGAAACTATGTTGAAAGGGAGGGGGCAAGTTTGAATTTGGGAGTGTAGTTGGGAGGGTGTTAGAAGTGAAGAGAGGACGAGGGAGAGAAGGGGTGGCTATATTAATAAGTGAAGAGTGTGATGGATTGGAAGGAATTTTCTTCAAGGTTAATGTAGATGAAGGTGAAACTGGGAAAGATGTGGGTTTTGAGAGTGCATATGGGCCTGGTAGTGAGAAGAGTGTAGAGGAAAGGGAAGCTTTTTGGATAGATATAAATGAATGCATAGAGGGTTTGGGGAAGAATATCAGTGTAGTGGTATTGGGATACCTTAATGCTAGGGTAGGAATTGAACCAATAGACGGAGTGGTTGGGAAGTGTGGAGTTCCAGGAAAGAATCGTAGTGGAGAGTTGATGGTGGAGATTTGTCTAAAGAGTTGATGATGGCAAATACAATGTTTAGGAAGAAAGTCAAGCATGAGTACACATGGGATAGGGTAGGGTGGTGGATCGAAAGGTGGTAGAGCGTTAATAGACTACATAGTGGTAACCAGAAGAATAGTAGGAAGAGTTAAGAATGTACATGTTCTAAGGGGAGGGAGTGGGGGAATATCAGTTTTTGTTTTGTTTTTTAAGGTAAGTTGAGGGTGGAGAAAGATGAAAAGGACAGAAGGTAGGGAGATCCTTAAAGGGAAGTGCTTGAAAGAGAAAGAAAAGGAGGAGTACAAGAAGAAACTGACAGAGGAATGGGAGGGAGTGGAGGATAGAGTAGAACTAGGAGTGGAGGAGGTATGGGGATACTTCGAGGGAGTCACAAGGGGTGTAAAGATGGTGTGTGTAACAAGGAGGGCGGGAGGAAATAGAAGGGTAGTGAGTGGTGGGATGAGAAAGCAAAGAAAGGTGTAGAAGAGAAGAAGCGAGCATTCATAGATTAGTTAAAAAATAGGACGATGAATCACATTGGTCCACTGTTATCTGCTGACGGTCAACTTGAATATTCAAATGAAGGAATGTGTAATATCTTAAACAATTATTTTAGCTCGGTATTAGTAAACGAAACACCTCAAAGTGAACTCCAAACTGAAACCTGTGAAAAGTCTAGGGTAAACTTACTACGGTAGATATAACAAAAGAAAAAATTAAAAGGTGTATAGATAAACTCAAAGTTAATAAAACACCAGGGCCTAACGGTTGGCATCCAAGAATCTTAAAGGAAATGAAAAATGAGATTGTTGTTCCATTAGAAATTATTTTCAAGAAATCCATCATATCCGGAGATGTCCCAAGAGAATGGAAGCTAGCTAACGTTACTCCCATATTCAAAAAAGGTAACAAAAAGAAGCCAAATAACTATAGGCCTATAAGTTTGACTTCAATCGTAGGAAAAATAATGGAAACTATCATCAGAGATGCTATCGAACATCATTTAGAATGTAACCGTTTGATAAATGATAGCCAGCATGGTTTCAGACGGAAACGTTCTTGCGTAACTAACTTACTCGAATTCTACAATACAGTTATCTCGAATTATGACAAAAGAAACAATATAGATTTAATATATCTAGACTTTGCAAAAGCTTTTGATACCCTCCCACACGAAAGACTACTTACTAAATTAGCTTCACACGGAATAAGTGGTAGCCTATTAAGTTGGACTAGTAATTGGTTGAATGGTCGAAAACAGAGATTTGTTTTAAATGGAAAAACCTCTAGATGGAAAAATGTTACAAGTGGAGTTCCTCAGGGTTCCGTTCTTGGGCCACTTCTATTCATAGTATATATATAAATTATATAGACCATGGACTAAAATCTACTGTTTCCAAATTTGCTGATGATACAAAACTGTGCGGAATGGCAAATAATCACTTAAACCAATTAGATATTCAAGAAGATTTAGATAAATTACAGCAATGGTCTGAAAAGTGGCTAATGAAATTTAACACAAGTAAATGCAAGGTAATGCACATAGGTAAAAACAACAGTAAGTACGATTACAAGTTATTTGGAAATTCGTTAACAAAAGTGGATAGTGAAAAAGATATCGGTGTAATTATCAGTAACGACCTCAAATCATCCAAGCAGTGTATTTCAGCCTCTGAGAAAGCAAATAAGATTCTAGGACTGATTGCGCGATCTTTTGATTTCAAAAGTCCATCACTCATTAACAAGCTATATAAATCGTTAGTTCGTCCACATTTGGAATATGCTGTTTCCGTATGGTCACCGAATCTCATTAAAGACATTGACAGACTGGAAAAAGTACAACGGCGAGCCACAAAACTGATTCCAAATATCAAAAATAAATCATACGAAAATCGACTAGAATATATGAATCTATTTTCCCTAAAAAAGCGTAGACTCAGAGGTGACTTGATACAGGTCTTTAAGATTCTAAAGGGAATTGACAACATCAAAAGTGACAAAATTTTCACACTGAATGAGGATCAGACAAGAAACAATGGTCTCAAACTGTCCGGAAATAGATTCAATTTGAAAGTAGGTAGAAACAACTTTGCCAACCGTGTAGTTAATGAATGGAATAAACTTCCTACACAGGTAGTGCAATGTAGTTCAGTTCGAAGCTTTAAGAATCATTTAGATAAACACCTAAGCAAGATGCTGTAATGATTATAATTTATTTTGTTTTTGTTTTGTTATCATTTGTCTGTCCGATTTTCATTTATTATTAGTTATATGTCAATTTATTATTATTTACTATTTACCTGTTTGTTTATTATTTAACTATACCTATGCATTTATTTATGTATCTTATTTGTTATTTACATTATTATAGTTTATATTTATTATTTTATTATTATTATGGTTTTTTTCGCATCCGACCTAGATATGGACCAAAAGGTCTCCTGTCGGCATGCTCCGCCTTTGTAATCCTTTGTAATCCTTTGAAAGGTACAAAAGAGAAGAGAAATAAAGCATAAGATAAAGGAGGCAAAGATAAGCGTAGATGTGCAATGGGGTAAGAGTGTGACAAAAAAATTTAAAGTAATAAAAAAAAATTGGAAAGAAATTAAGAGAGGAAGGGGAGGCGAGTCAAGTAGAGAAGAAAAGGGGAAAGGTGCAGATGGAGATATGATAATGGAAGAAACGGCAGTAAGAGGAAGATGGGCAGAGTATTTTAGGGAGATGCTAAATGTGAAGGAGGATAGGGAGGGAAAGGTATTTGCAATGATAAGCACTAAGAAAATGACAGTGATGAATGAGGAAAATGGAGAAGAAATAAGGAAAGATGAAGTGAAGGAAATTGTTAAGAAGATGAGAGCAGGTAAAGTACCTGGGTTGGATGGGTGTCATGCAGAATGTCTAAAAAAAAGGAGGTACAGTTATGGTGGACTGGCTGGTGAGGTTATTTAATGTTTGTTTAAGAGAGGGTAGAGTGCCGGAGGACTGGAGAAGTGCCTGTATAGTTCCATTTTACAAGGGAAAAGGGGACAAGTGTGAGTGTAGTGGTTTCAGAGGGGTTAGCTTCTTAATTGGAGTTGGGAAGGCTTATGGGAGGGTCTTGAGAGGATTGGGAAAGGAACAGAGGGGATATTTGGTGAGGAACAGTGTGGGTTTAGGACAAGTAGGGGTTGCGTGGATCAGATTTTTGTGGTAAGACAGATATGTGAGAAAGCTTTAGAAAAGGTGAGGATGTTTTTTGGGCCTTTGTGGATTTGGAAAAGGCTTATGACCGGGTAGACAGGAAGGCACTGTGGGAGGTATTGCAGATATATGGGATAGGAGGAAAGCTTTTAAGAGCAGTCAAGAGTTTTTACGAGAATAGTAGAACTTGTGTTAGACTTAGAAATGGAGAGAATGAGTGGTTTGAGGTAAAGGTGGGACTTCGCCAGTGATGTGTGATGTCGCCTTGGCTATTCAATTGATACATGTATGGGGTGGTGTGAGAGGTAAATGCAAGGATAATGGGTCGGGGATTGGAGATGGTTAAAGAAAATGGAGGAAAGTGGGAGATAAGTCAGTTGTTGTTTGCTGACGACACTGCGCTTGTAGCAGGATCAGAGGAGGGATTGAGGAAGCTAATGACAGAGGTGTACGGAAGGGTGTTGAAAATAAATGTGGGTAAAAGTAAGGTGATGAGATGTACAAGGGGAGCAAGTGGCAGCAGACTAGAAGTGAGTATTAAGGGAGAGAGACTGGAGAAAATGGACAGTTTTAGATATTTGGGTACGAATGTGGCGGGAAATAGAGGAGTTGAGGTGGAGGTAGAATGGAGATTGAGAGAGGCAAGTAAATTCCTTGTTGGGTTAAAAAGTGTAATGAGAAATAGGCAGTTGAGAATGGAAGCTAAGAGGGGATTGCATGAAGGAGTGATTGTACCGACAACACTGGGGCAGAAACATGGAACATAAGAGAGGAGAGGAAGAGAGAAGGAGTTTGAATATGTTTGAGATGAGGTGCTTGAGAAGTATGATAGGGGGTTACTAGGCTGGATAGAGTGAGAAACGAGGAGGTGAGGAGGAGAACGGGGGTGGAAAGTGATTTGGGAGATAATGTTGATGAAAGAGTTTTGGGATGGTTTGGACACATGGAAAGAATGAGTGAAGAAAGACTAGTAAAAAAGGTATGAAAGGCAGAGGTAGAAGGAGTGAACATGAGGGGTCAATCAAGGATGAGATGGATGGATGGGGTAAAAGGGGAATTGTATACTAGCCAAATTACCCGCGCGTTGCTGCGGGCAAATGGTGATCATTTTAATTTTGATAGAATTTGTAGAGAAAAGTTACATGTAACAATATAACTCAATGGAAAAGGTAACACAAATGAAATGTTAAGAAAGTAAGAAAAAATCAATTTAAGGAGGGAGACGCCCTTTAGAAATAAAATATATTCGGCCGTGAGAGAAGAATTTAACTAACTTTTTATTTTCTTTGAACTCAATTATATTACCGCCCGCGAAAAAGTAGAATAAAAATAACCAGTATTTAAACAATCATTTTACATTTACATACTTACAAAGGCTATCATAGTTTGTGGCAACATTACTTTCACAAATATAAATAATATTTATGAACACATACAATGATGTGTTTAATCATAGTTAGTCATAGTAATTTTTGTCACAAAATGCCAATCGTGGTAGGGGACACTACAGTAGTGGCGTGTTTCCCCACCATACCCCTTTAACCTTTAGCTTTAGCCAAAATGATATTTTGGGGGAAATGAAATATAGTTATTCAAGTACATGGAGTGATAGGGTATCAGAATATATATGGTTATGGGTGTCTATCTCCAAAACGCTAGGAGGAGTTCGTGAACAAACAGCCAGACAGGTAGACACAAGCTACAACTTTATCATAGTAGCCTAGCCAAATTACCCGCGCGTTGCTGCGGGCAAATGATGATAATTTAAATTTTATAGAATTTGTGGAGAAAAGCTACACGTAACAATATAACTCAGTGGAAAAGGTAACAAATAAAATGTTAAGAAAATAAGAAAAAAATCAATTTAAGGAGGGAAATAAGATATATTCGGCCGTAAGAGAAGAATTGAACGAACTTTTTATTATCTTTGCACTTAAAATAAATTGCCGCCCGCGTAAATGTAAAATAAAAACAACCAATATTTAAACATTTGGTAAGATTATACAATCATTTTACATTTACATGCTTTCTCCTTACAAAAGCTATCATAGTTTGTGGCAACATTAATTTCACAAATATACATGCATACATACATATACCAAGGCTCCTTTCCCCCTTACCAGGGGGGGAAGCCAAAAAGGACAAGGCACAAAAACATTCCCACCCATTTCATCCCCGAAAACACTCCACACCCCTCCACCCTCCCTCCCATCTTCGCACCTCCTAGATGACGGGTCATCCCTGCACCCTGTCCACTGCCCTGGGTCAGAAGCAGTGTCGCAGGACACAGCACATCCACAGCAAGGCCGCTTCATTAAATCGGCGACCCCCCCTCTCCGTCCCCCCATATAAAGGAGAGGACGGGGAGAAATCCCTTCGGGCTGCGTCAAAATTTTTGCTCACACACACTACCTCACCCCCATTCTCCCGTCCAATCCACCTCATGCATCACAACATTTTCCATATACAACCATTCTCCATTCACCCCTGTCTTCTGTCCTCTCCCGTCCTTCCTCAACCGACATTCCCCTCTTCCCCAAAGCCCCCTTCACCCCATCCATCCATCTCATCCTAGGACGTCCCCTCATGTTCACTCCCTCCACATCTGCCTTCCATACCTCCTTTACTAGTCTTTCTTCACTCATTCTTTCCATGTGTCCAAACCATCCTAATACTCTTTCATCCACCCTATCTCCCAGCTCCCTTTCCACCCCTGTTCTCCTCCTCACTTCCTCATTTCTCACTCCATCTAGCCTAGTAACCCCCATCATACTTCTCAGACACTTCATCTCAAACACATTCAAGTTCCTTCTCTCTTCCTCTCTCATGTTCCATGTTTCTGCTCCATACAGTGCTGTTGGCACAACCACTCCTTCATACATTCTCCTCTTAGCATCCATTCGCAGATTCCTATTCCTCATTACACTTTTTAAACCACCAAGGCATTTACTCGCTTCTCTCAATCTACATTCTACCTCCACCTTCACTCCACCCTTTCCTGCCACATTTGCACCCAAATATCTAAAACTATCCACTTCCTCCAGTTGCTCTCCCTTAATGCTCACTTCCAGATTACTGCCACTTTCACCCCTTGTACATCTCATCACCTTACTTTTACCCACATTTTATCTTCAGCTTTCTTCTATCACACACTCTCCCAAACTCTGTCACCAACTTCCTCAATCCCTCCTCCGATCCTGCCACAAATATAAATAATATTTAAGAATACATACAATGATTTGTTTAATCATAGTAATTTTTGTCACAAAATGCTAATTGTGGTAAGGGGACACTACAGTATTGGCGTGTTATCCCACCATACCCCTTTGACCTTTAAGCCTAGCTAAAATAATATTTTTTTTTTGAAATTAAATATAGTTATCCAAGTACCTGGAATGATAGGGTATCAGAATATATATGGTTTTGGGGGTCTATCTCCAAAACCCTAGAAGTTCGTGAACAAACAGACAGACAGAAGCTACTTCTTTATTATAGTATAGTATGTGTATATATATATATATATATATATATATATATATATGTGTGTGTGTGTGTGTGTGTGTGTGTGTGTGTGTGTGTGTGTGTGTGTGTGTGTGTGTATACATATATCGTTGAGATTCATGACGACAGTGCGCCTCGCCGTGATGACGCCACCAACGCCAGAAGTTCAGCATACGGCCCGTGTCCGGAACTGCGCGGACACGCTCTGCGTCGTAATCGCGGAACATCGTCTCCGCCCGACGATTTCCTTGAATACGGACCTTCGTACTAAAGTCCCGCACCCCCCGGCTACCTACTATCTCTCACCCCCCCAGCTACCCACTCTCTCCCGCCCCCCTTACCCCACCTCCCACCCACCCCGGCTTCATGAAGGTGTCATGTTCCTCAGTGGCATTACCAAGGAGTAAAAAGTGTCCGGGTTAAATGGTGTTGCCTGTAAGGAGCTTAGGACCAAAATCGTGTTCTTTCTGCATGTGTAACGAGTCTTGCTTGCGACATCGTCGTGCAGATATTGATTCAGTTTTAATCTGAATTTGTACTCTGAAACTAGGATTTAAACCTACACTTAGAGTTAAAAAAAGAAAAGGATTTTGTTTCAGTATGAGCATGAATGGATATATTTGTTTGAATTCGGTTAGGTATATACAGTATGTGCATGTGCATATGTTCACCTGTGTGTGAGTTTGTGTGTGTTTTTTTGTGTTTGTGTGTTTGTGTGTGTGTGTGTGTGTGTGTGTGTGTGTGTGTGTGTGCGTGTGTGTGTGAGTGTGTGTGTTTGTGTGCTTTGTGTATGTGTAAATATGTAAATGTACATACACAAACAGCACATATATATATATATATATATATATATATATATATATATATATGTATATATATATATATATATGTATATATATTATGTATATATATATATATATATAAAACCACACACACACACACACATGCACGCACACACGCACGCACACACGCACGCACACACGCAGACACACACACACCTAGACACACACTCCCAGACACACACACACACATTGAAAGATGTCTTACACTCAGAAATTTAGAGTTTAAACCAAATTACACTAATTCAATTAAAGGACCAAAGAGATATTAATTGACTCGACTGACTTGATTAAAGAAACAAAGGGATATTAGTTGATTAACTCGATCCCCCTTGACACAGACCCAAATGAACAAACACATACTGTGTGGCCTGGAAGGGGGGGGGGCACATCCGCTCCTCTTTGGAGGTACTGATTGTGCTAACCCAGTGTCTCACGATTGGAGTAAGATCATTGGTTGTTATGTACACCAGTCTGGTTGGTCCTGTGGCCAATGAGAAGGTGATCTTGGACGAGAGCATTTTGATAAAAGATAAAGTTTGGACCTGACTTGGAAGAGAGGAAGAAAGAGAGAGGGATGTAGAGAGAGGTAGAGAGATGGAGAGAGGGGGGAGGAAATAGGGAGTGGGAAGAATTAGAGAGGAGGAAAAGAGGAAGGTAGAGAGGGGAGTAGAGGGAGGTAGAGAGAAAGGGGTGAGAGAAGGAGGTAGAGGGGGAGAGGAGGTAGAAAGGGGGGAGAGAGACACAGAAAAAGAGAGAGGGAGGGAGGGGGAGAAGAGGAGTAGAGAAAAGAGAGAGAGAGAGAGAGAGAGACGGTGATAACACGCTCAGGTAAGTATTGCGAGTAGGCGAGGTGACGCTTCGTCTCTGGACTGACACCAAAATTAATTCTGTTGCGAGCTCTTGCCCAACGGACCATCGATGCCGCGAGATTAGTTCACGCACACCAATGAGCACTGATTACTATAACCCAGAGTCACTGGTACGTGCTATTCCTCTCATTGGAGAGAAGAGAGTCTTAGGGAGGGGAAATGTATTCCCTTTTTACACGTTTACTCTGTATCATGTGTACACGCATACGTGAAGCATGAAAGCCCTTTCGTAGCCTCCGCTCACCGCCATCTCCACCCAAGCGTCAAATGACGTCAGCTGCCTCGGGCCGCGACGGCAGGCGGACCCACCAACCCGCGGTCCAATGTCTTCCTCTGAAGCCCGTTTTTAAATCAGAACCTCATCCTTCGTCAAACGTTACAGCCTCCCGTGGCCCGGAATGGTGGGGCCCCGTTCTCTCTTCGGGAAATGAAGTCCACTTTATGACCGCTCATGTGCCAGTTGCCAGCGTATAAATTTCCTTTCCCCACCTCATTTGCTGCGCTCCCCTCGCCGCGTGCTGGGGGAGAGCCCCTGGCCCGGCTTGTCTGTCATTCTTCCACCTGACGGGGACAGCGAAGAGGACAGCGCCTGGAAGGTGGTGGTGGAGGCATTAGGAGTGGAGATGGGGACAGTGGCCTTCATAGATGCATAGTATTTTTTTTTCTTTTCTTTTTTTAAGCATATAGAATGATGAAGGTTTGAGTTGGTCGAACACTTACATATCTCCAGTCTTTATATGTATAATGTCCGCGTGTGTGGGAGGTATTATACGTGTATATGTTTGTGCGTGCGTGTGTACGTGTGTTTGTGAGCATGTATATGCCATGACAGCCACTGGCTGACACTTCATCACTACAAGACTTGAGACCCTTTTCATACCAAGGCATCCTAGTAAAGTGTTAAAGAGCTTCTCTAGCCCAACTGTATATAAGATCATATTGTAAAATATGGTGTCTACAGTATAGAATGTAGGTGATTTCAAAATAGTCATCTTTGTCTTCTTTAGATGGCCATTCAGGGCAAGGGGCCATCGTTGGTAGCAAATGTAAATGCCTTTGAACTCAGGAAGAGGGATCAATGCCAAGCTCGCCACATTTGATAATAATAAAACTCAGTCGTAGTAAATCGTCAAGTTTTATTAATTCGCATCTGCATATAAGTATGCTATATGCACGCGGAACACAGGCCCT
>NC_134790.1:31548198-31553198 GCF_046742065.1 Oratosquilla oratoria
ATTAGTTATTTTTCATGAAAGGATATTTTCTTGTCTGGCCAACCAGTGTGTTTTGTTTGTTTCATTGTTTGTTTGTTTGGGGAACAAATAGTCACTGAGTTCGCGTCGCCAGCCTTGCGTAGGAGCGCAAGTTTCAGTAGTTTTATTTGTGTTAGTAGTTCATCTATTTATTCAATTATATTATTATTTATTTATGTGTTTATTCTTTTCATATATTTACCTATTCATTGATTTGTTTACTCATTAGTGTTGATTATCTAAACTTATCCACTGATTTGTTTATTTTTTATATCTTATTTATTTTTCTATTTGTAATATTATTTGTTTATGTATTCATTCTATCTTTATGCATACGTTTCACTGATTTATTTTTTGTCTAATTTATTATTTTATTTTAGTTTTATTAATTTATCTATTTTTGTTTATCAATTTTATTTGTTTATTTATTCATTATTATTATTATTAGTATTTATTTGTTTATTATCATTATTATCATTATTATTACTATTATCATTATTATTATTTTTTTTTTTTTTTTGTAAGCTTCTGTCATACGTTCTCTGTCGGTTCCCAACTTTTCGAGCGTAGACTAGTTGCGCTTGTTTAGGCCGCTGCTCATTTGTTTTGTGTTTTGCTGGGAAGGTGGGGAGCTCTGATCATAAAAAAATTTCACTTATGAATATTCTACTTGTTCACATATTGCTCCATCCTTGTTAGACCTCTTTCGTATACTTATTTATTAATTAATTTATTTATTTGCTTTATCTTATTCATTCATTTAATTTTTTTGGTATTATTTATTCATTTATTTGTTTATTTGTTTCATATACTTTTTATTGTGTTTGTTTTATCTATATTATTTATTCATTTATTTATTTATTATAATTTTTATGTATTGATCTGTACCGTCTAGTTTGCGTATTTTTTATATCATCAGCCATTTTACAAAAGTGTACACTAACTGTATTTATCTATTTTTTTGTTATTGGTTAGAGGCTTATGAAACGGTTTTTTATTGTATTCTATCAATATTCTATTTTATTCTTATTCTTATTTTATTTGTGTTTTGTTTATTTTATTCTAATCTATTTTATTTCTATTTGATTGCATTATATTTTATTCTATCTTATCTACACATCTAATTTATTGTATGTATGTATTTATGTATTTATTTATCTATTTACTTATTTACCCATAATTATTTTGTATATTCATGTAGGTATATGTTGATGTCATTTATTCACGCGTTGATTTTTTTATTCATTGATTTATCTATTCATTTATTCATGTAGGTATATGTTGATGTAATTTATCTGTTCATTTATTCATCTCTTTATTAATTTATTCATGTAAGTATATGTTAATGTCATTCATTCATATACTTATTCATTTATCAGTATGTTCATTTATTCAAGTAGGTATATGCCAATGTAGGTATATGTTGATGTCATTCATTGATTTGTTTATTCATTCATTCATGTAGGCTTATATTGATGTCATTTATTCATGAATTAATTTATGTATTTATTTATTTATCCATGTAGTTATACGTTGTAATTTATTCATTAATTATTTAATTAATTTAACTATTCATTCATTTATTTATATATCGTTTATTCATGAAGGCATATGTTTAATGTCATTCATTAATTCATTTATCTATTCATTTATTTTTTATCTATTCATTTAATCATGTAGGTATATGTTGATGTCATTCCTCCATAGCCACGTCAGTGACACGAAGATGAATAGAATCACCCGGCGTCTGTCACAACAAATATACAAATCTCGAATAAGAGTGAGAGGAGCGTTGGCCTTTTGTTTGTTCGTCCGTTGTTCATTTGTTCATTACATGGGCGAGTACGAGTGTACACTTCATCTACTGGACCTATTGTGTACCTGCCAAGCGAAAGCGATTTTTTTGTTAAGTCACCTCGCTCCATAGTCTATTGTGTTTCGGACACGTGTGCTCCCATTCATTCTCTTTTTTTTTTTTTTTTTTTTGAGCGAACTCTGTCTTTGTCTTTGTTTCATTCATTCTTTGTAGGTGTTTCCCGCACTCACGCGCGCCTTCGGCTATTCTGTGTGTGGTGATACGGTGGTGGTTGGTCGTGGTGGTATTGCTTGTGGTCACCGTCAGGGAGGTGGTGATGGTAGTTACGGTGGTGGTGGAGATGGAGGTAGAAGTAGTGGTGGTGGACGTAGTAGAGATGGTGGTGGTCGTCGTCGTGGTTTTAGCGATGGAAGTGGTGGAGATGAAGAAGGAAGAGGTGATGATAGTGGTGGTGGTAGTAATCATGGTGGTGGTGATGGTGGTGGTGGAGCTGGTAATAATGGTGATGGTATTGGTGGTAGTGGTGATGTGGGAGGTGATGGTGAAGGTGATATGGGAAGTGATGGTGGTGATGTGGGAGGTGATGGTGATGTGGGAGGTGATGGTGATGTGGGAGGTGATGGTGATGTGGGAGGTGATGGAGATGTGGGAGGTGAGGTGATGTGGGAAGTGATGGTGGTGGTGATATGGGAGGTGATGGTGATGTGGGAGGTGATGTAGGAATTGATGGTGGTGGTGATGTGGGAGGTAATGGTGATGTGGGAGGTGATGGTGATGTGGGAGGTGATGGTGATGTGGGAGGTGATGGTGATGTGGGAGGTGATGGTGATGTGGGAGGTGATGGTGATGTGGGAGGTGATGGTGATGTGGGAGGTGATGGTGATGTGGGAGGTGATGGTGATGTGGTAGGTGATGGTGATGTGGGAGGTGATGGTGATGTGGGAGGTGATGGTGATGTGGGAGGTGATGGTGATGTGGGAGGTGATGGTGATGTGGGAGGTGATGGTGATGTGGGAGATGATGGTAATGTGGGAGGTGGAGGAAGTGAAGAAAGAGCAGGAGGAGGAGATAGGGGTCATCCTTGCTGTGGTCAACACCACATGATTTCGTTAATCTGAGGATTAAACCTCCCAGCTAACGTTAGCCAGAATAGAATACTGTAATATCATTATAAAGAGGATACTACGCCAGGAGGCGCTGAGTATCTGTTGCCGAAGCCGTCACCTTGACCATATTAATCTCTCTGGGGACTGTTGGGACAGGTCACAGTCACTGCTGGGATTCTGAGAAAAGTGCGGGATTCGAACCCACAACTAAGCAAATGCGAGACCAGCACGCTTGCGATTACGCCACCAGCGCGCCCTGTAGCTTGTGGCATAAACAAGACACATAAGGGTCATGTCGCAATATACCACCAAAATATCTCTTGCTGTTCGGCTCTTCCATTGTGTCCCATTGTCCTTGTCCTGTGGAATTAATAGCTAAACTCGCTCTAGCTTACATTCTTTGTCGGATTACATTCTCTATTGGAACAAACGTGTTTCTTTTGTTTCGTCCAGTTGAGGGGAAAGGGAGGTGGGTGGGGTGGGGGTGTGGGGGAAGCCCCTCTTAAATTAGGAAGTCTATCACTATACTCCCTTCCCCCTTCCCGCTCCCCTCTTCTCTCTATCCCCTCTCCCCTCTCCCCCTCCCCTCTCCCCCTTTCTCCTCTCCCCTCTCCCCCTTTCTCCTCTCCCCCTTTCTCCTCTCCCCTCTCCCCCTTTCTCCTCTCCCCTCTCCCCCTTCGCTCCTCCGCCTTCCCCCTCCCCATCTTCCCCTTCCCTCACCTCCCCCTTCCCCCCTCTTCCCCCTTCCCCCCTCTTCCCCCTTCCCCCCTCTTCTCCCCCTTCCCCCCTCTTCCCCCTTCCCCCCTCTTCCCCCCTTCCCCCCTCTTCCCCCTTCCCCCCCTCTTCCCCCCTTTCCTTCCCCCCCTTCCCCCCTTCCCCCCTCTTCCCCCCTCCCCCCTCTTCCCCCTTCCCCCCTCTTCCCCCTTCCCCCCTCTTCCCCCTTCCCCCCTCTTCCCCCTTCCCCCCTCTTCCCCCTTCCCCCCTCTTCCCCCTTCCCCCTCTTCCCCCTTCCCCCCTCTTCCCTCTTCCCCCCTCTTCCCCCTCCCCCCTTACCCCCCTCCCCCAGAATGGATCGCTTTAAGCTTGGCAGATATAATTCACAGAGCACATATTACTCCCTTGTCCCTTGAATTCCTGAGTCATTATATATGACAAAGTGGGCGTGAACGATATTTTGTCAGAATTCTTTGCTCAGAGCGGCCGTTGTGGTGAATGCGTTCATTCTTTGTTGGCGCGGGGGAACCTATTAGGAAAAGAGGAATTTCACTATCCGCGTCTCCGACATATTGCTCCCGAATGCCGCCATATTGGTCCCGACTTATGATGCTCCTATGTGTGCGTGTTTACAAAAACAAATATATATTTTTCTCTCTCTCTCTCTCTCTATTATAATCCCTCTTTTTTTTTCTCTCTTTTTCTTATTTCCTATTGTAATCTTCCCCTTCCTTTTTTTCACTGCCTATTATAGAACCTCCCCTCCCCCCTTTTTTTTTTTTTATTCGTTATTTTTAATCCACGTATATTTATTTACTGGATTTCATGGGGACTATTCGCCTTTTTAAATACCTCCCCTCTCTTTTTTTATTAATTATTTTTAATCCACATATATTCATTTACTGGATTTCCTGGGGATTATTCGCCATTTTATGTATTTGTATGGAAATCCGATCTTTGCTGTTTTAATAGAATGGATTGGTATTGAAAGGTTTTTAAATAATTCTCTATTTTTCAATCTATGTTCGCTTATTTACTGCATTGCCTTTGCTTCCTTCCTTCCTTCCCTCCTTCTTCCCTTCCTTTCTTCCTTCCTACCTTTCCCTCTTCCTTCCTTTCTTTTTTCTTTCTTTTTATTCTTCTTTCAACCATTCTTATGACTACCTGCTCGTCATTTCTTCTATGATGGATTACACATTTCCTTCATTCGTGTGATTGATGTCTTTCGTTGACTGTGATCATTAATCGTTCTCTTAATTCAGGCGATTTTTTAATTGATTTTTAATTAAGGATTTACCTCCTCCTCCCTCTTCCTCCTCCTCCTCTTCCTCCTCCTCTTCCTCTTC
>NC_134790.1:31560698-31565698 GCF_046742065.1 Oratosquilla oratoria
AAAGTTTTTCTTTCTATACCCGCTCCTCCTCCTCCTCTTCCTCCTCTTCCTCCTTCTTCTCCTCCTACCCATTCTCTTCCTTTTCTTTTCTCAGCTCCTGCTCCTCCTCTTCCCCTCTTACTCACCCTCCTCTTACCTCCTCTTCCGATCTTTTCCTTCTTCTATCCCTATCTACCGCCTTCTCTCCCTCTCTCCCATTCTCCCCCCACCCCTTTCCCCCTATCCCCCTCTCCCCTCTCCCCTCTCCCCACCCCTTTCCCCCTCTCCCCACCCCTTTCCCCCTCTCCCCCACCCCTTTCCCCACCCCTTTCCCCCTTTCCCCACCCCTTTCCCCCTTTCCCCACCCCCTTTCCCCCTCTCCCCACCCCTTTCCTCCTCTCCCCCACCCCTTTCCCCCTCTCCCCCACCCCTTTCCACCTCTCCCCATCTCCCTCCTCCCCCTCTCCCGCTCTCCCCACCTCCCCCTCTCCCCGCCCCTCCCCCCTCCCCCTCTCCCCATCTCCCTCCTCCCCCTCTCCCGCTCTCCCCACCTACCCCCTCCCCCTCTCCCGGTCTCCCCACCTCCCCCCTCTCCCCGCATGTTGACGTGTCCCCACAGTTGTTATGCAGCCTTATAGCCTTTCCCTCCCTCCCTCCCTTATCTGTTGATTCAACGTCGTTATTAACAGCAGAGTCTACTCCAACCCTCACCACGACAACCTCTTCCTCCTCTCCCCCCTCGCCCTCGTCCTCCTCTTCCTCATCTTCCGCCTCCTCTTCCTCCTCTCCCTCCTCGCCCTCGTCCTCCTCTTCCTCCTCCTCTTCTTCCTTGTCTTTTTCCTCCTCTCCCTCCTCGTTCTCCTCTTCCTTCTCCTCTTCTTCCTCGTATTCTCCCTCCTCCCCCTCTTGGCCTGCGTCCTCTTCTTTCTCGTCTTCTTCCTCGTCTTCTTCCTCCTCTTCTTCCTCGCCCTTGTTCTCACTCTCCTCCTCCTCCTCCTCTTCATCTTCCTCATTTTCTTCCTTTTCTTTATGTTCTTCTTCCTTCTTCTCTATTTCGTCCTCCTCTTTCTTCTCTTCCTCCCCATTCTCTTTCTCTGTCTCTACCTCTTCCTCTTACCCTTCTCTTTTCTCTTCATCTACCTCTTCTTCTTCCTCCTCCTCCCATTCCTCCTCTTCCCACTCTTCTTCGTAATATTTTTCATGTTCTCCCTTTTACTCTTCCCTTTGTTATTCCCTTTCCTACTACCCCTCTTACTCCTCTTCTTCCTCCTCCTCCTCCTCCTCCTCTACAACTCCATTCCAAACCTCCCTCCTCCCTCTACATCTTCTTCCCTCCTCCCTCTACATCTTCTTCCCTCCTCCCTCCTCCCACCTATCTCCTCCCACCACCCTCCTCCTCCTCCTGTCTCACTACGCATGGCCACCAGGTACAATGGTTCCTTCTTTCCTTCTTTCTTTCTTTCTTTCTTTTTTATATAACCACGAGTCTCAGCCCCTTCTTCTGTTCCTCCTCGTCCTTCTTGTCCTCGCTCTCGTCCTCATACTCTAGCTCCTCCTCCTTTTCTTCCCCCACCTCCTCCCCTCCTTTTCGCCCTCCTCCTCGACTTTCTCCTCTTCCCCTCTTTCTCTTCGCCCCTCCCCTCTTCTTCCTCCACTTCACCTTTTCTTCGCTCTCCTCCCCTCCTGCCTCTCCTCCTCCTTCATTTCTCACTTTATTCCTCTCCTGCTCCTCCTCCTACCCCTCCTCTTCCTCTTGCTGGTCTTCTTCCTTCTCTCTTTCTCCTCCCCTCCTTCCTCTCCTCCTCCTTCATTCCTCACTCTCCTCCTTCTCTGGTGCGCCTCCTCCTACCCCTCCTCTTCCTCTTGCTAGTCCTCTTCCTCTTTTTCGCCTCTCCTCTTCCCATCTTCTTTTCTCCCCCGCCTCCCACTTCCCATTTTCTGTGAAGAAAATATAAACCCATTAAAAGGTATTAATTCTATTAGAGCTATGTATTCAGGACTACAGGGACTTGAGTGATACCCCCACTGACCAGAGTTACATAGCACTGTTTTATGGTGACGGGTTAATATCTACTCAAAGAAGAATGTTGATCAATTTCTATTTCTAATATTTTCCGTTTCTACTAACCTCCTTCAATGGCTCTGTGTTCGAATCCCGCACTTGTCTCCAATTCCCAGTAGTAAGTGTTACCTACCCCCAACACTCCCTTAAGGGCATATAAGAGGCAAAGTTAATGGCTCCGGCCACAGCTACTCAGCGCCTCATGGCGTAGGCACCTCACCTTCCTTTTCCTACCTCTAAGATTTCACCTCTTAGGCGGGATATGGCCTTCAAGGATAGAAGCTGGCGAAAAAAAATCTCTTCTTCAAAATCTTCTTTTCACTTCTATTCTATTTTTCCTCTTCTCCAAATCTACTTTCCACTTCTCCCATTTGTTTTTCTTTTCCTCCAATCTCCGATTGATCGGCGGTAGCACCCACTTCCAGCACTTTTCCAGCCGTAAAACAAATATGGCAAACTTTTTTCATTTGTCAACAATTTCCATAGAATGTCTTTTGATACGCTGAAGGAAAATCATCTTCCTCCAGCATATCAGATTCCTTCCTAAAAGCTGCGAGCTGCAAATATTCTCCAATAGTCGGAGGAAAAATAGACCTGTGTGATAACGTCTTTAAGCGTTTCTTTATCCCGAGATCATATGTGAGTTGACAGACAGATGCAATACATGGGAGATTTAAATGATGTATGTATGTATGTATATATATATATATATATATATATATATATATATATATATATATATATATATATATATATATATATATATATATAAAGGCAAAGGAATTAGGTGAGTCTTGCAAATACTTGAATATTCTTATATATATATATATATATATATATATATATATATATATATATATATATATATACGGAACATGTCGTTCTGAACAAATGTTCAAAACCACGAGCAAAATGTAAAGATACATATATACATACAGACACATACACACACACATGTGTATGTATATATGTATATATATATTAATATCTGTATATACTTATATATATATATATATACTTATATATATCTGTATATATATATGTATATATATATATGCATGTGCGACGGCTTACCACACAGCAGGAAAGTTGCCATTGTTGTAAGAAGTCGCACATGTAAGAATTCGAGTACCAGTGACGGAGATTTTTAATCCATTTATTGAAAATTCACATATATGTATGTATATATATATATATATATATATATATTTATATATATGTATGTATGTATACATATATACATATATATATATTATATAGAATATATATACATACATACATACATATATGTGTGTGCCTTTTATATGTAACTTGGAAGATGACTTGCCTTTAAGAAATTTCAAAAGAACAAAAGATTTCTCTTAAAGCAGCTCTACTTTCAGTCTCCTTTTGTGCGAAGCTCCCTGTGCGAAATTAATATTTAAGATGTGCAAAACCTGAGCACCCAGTGTGCCTAATTGCCGTAGACCACTTGCAGGTCCAACTTATTTTTTAATTTATTCATTTTGTTTTTCGTTTTTTTTGTGTTTTTTTTTTTTTTTTGAGAGAGAGAAGCGGTGCGCATTTATTTGATTACTTTTTTATTTTTTAATATTTTCGTTTTCTGAAATAAACTGTTATCAACCTTGTTACTATTTTTAATAGTATAGTAGTAGAATAGTCTCAGATGGCAGACTTCATCCTCTCTCTCTCTCTCTCTCTCTCTCTCTCTCTCTCTCTCTCTCTCTCTCTCTCTCTCTCTCTCTCTCTCTCTCTCTCTCTCTCTCTCTCTCTCTCTCTCTTAGTCTCAGTCTCAGTCTCATACTTCATCACATTGTTTACTTCACTCTCAGCCTTATTTTCTCTCTTTCTCTCTCTCTTTCTCTTTCTCTTCCCATCTATCTATCCATCAACCTATCTATCTCTGTATACACACAAAAACACACACATATGTATACATATTAGACATATAACTGTGTTTGTGCGTGTAAGTGTACATGCATGTGTGTGTATGTGCACACATGCTTGCATGCATGCATGCATGCGCTTAGCCGAAATTATGACCAGGATGATGTGTAGGTCTGTTGCATCCCAGGATGTATACGAGAACTCGTCCATATGCCCTCTGGCCTTGGAAGTCAGGACGGCAACTCGTATTAGCTCCTTCAACGCGGCAACACCCTCCATGAACTTTGTTCTGACTGAGGAAAAGAAATCTGATTCACTCCAGGGGACGTACCCCGGACTGAAAGTTAGCTTCAGTGATCAAGACCCCATTAAGGTCGGAGTTCAAGTCCTCAAATGTAATAGAAAAGGGTCTGTTTCTTAGCCAGAATAGAATCTATCGACGGCGTCACCATGTTGATGGGGTTAAATCACTGCAACAGCAGCAGCAGCTTGCCAGTAAATATTCTTCCTTGAAGACATTCCACATATTGTACTGCCTTAATCCCTCTGGACTATCCATCTGCACTGTCTAGTCTTTGTGAGTGTCCTTTGTCATTTCCCTTCCCTTTCTCTCTCTCTCTCTCTCTCTCTCTCTCTCTCTCTCTCTCTCTCTCTCTCTCTCTCTCTCTCTCTCTCTCTCTCTCTCTCTCTCTCTCTCTCTCTCTCTCTCTCTATCACACACAGGCAGTCTCTTTCTTTCTCTCTTTATATCGTTTTGCTGTGTGTTTCGTATGAAAGTGTGTATGTATAGTTCAATTTGTGTTAATACAATTCCATTGACAATTTTTTTTTTCTATATCAAGGGAAGTACTATATACAGAAATATGTGAAAACCTTAACAAAGAAACATTTCCATAAACAACATATCCATGTACTGTAAGTCAACTATCGTGTCTTCAGGAAGACTCGAATTCCCTATAAGAGGATCAGATGGAAAAGGGTCAGTATCTAATACTTTATGGACAACTTCTCCCTCCTTTATGGACATTCTGATCCTCTTCTTTAGGCCCCAGGAGACGCTTACCTCTGTACT
>NC_134790.1:31575698-31583198 GCF_046742065.1 Oratosquilla oratoria
TCCTCTATTTTCAACAGTCATCGTGTATATTTCCCCTATTATTCTACTTCATTTCCTTAATGATTCAAACTCGACAAATTCCACACAACCTAGTCTGAAGATAAAAAAAAATGAAAAGTTGGAACTGATTACTGAACGCCCTGTGTCATTTGTTCCTGTCATGGGGGTCGTCTTCCTCCTCCTCTTCCTCCTCCTCCTCCTCCTCTACTTCCTCCTCCTCCTCCTCCTCTTCCTCCTCCTCCTCTACTCCCTCCTCCTCCTGCTCTTCCTCCTCCACTTCCTCATCCTCTTCCTCCTCCTGCTCCTCCTCCTACTCTGCCTCGTCCTTCTCCCCTTCCTTCTCCCTGTTCTCCACCTTTCCCACCTCCTCATCTTCCTCCTCTTCTACCTCCTCCTCCCCTTTCCCCTCTATTTCCTCCTCTTTCTCTACCGCTTTTACCTCCTCTTCATCCTTCCGTCCTCTTCCCCAGCCTCCTCTACCTCTTCCTCCCATTCCTCCCTTCCGTTCCCCTCCTCCTCCACCTCTTCTACCTCAACCCCCTCCACTTACTCTTCCTTCCTCCTCCTCCTTACTTCATCCTTCTCTTCTTGCCCTTCAACCCCCTTCTCCTTTTCCTTCACCCTCGTCTCCCTTCCTCCTTCTCTTCTTCTCCCTCTACCTCCTCCTCCTCCTCCTCTACTTCCTCCTTCTCCTCTTCCTCCCCATCTTCCTTAGGTAAGGAGACAGCTCTGCCACTGTAGCGCGGAGTTTCTTCTCTGAAGCCGACTATAATCGTCCCCTCTTAACCAGAACAAAAGGCTTAAACGGATCTCTTGGCTGGAAATGGTTTGAAGCGCCATTCCATTTAAGGTCACGGTTCTATTTGCGGAGCTCCCCTGACCTCGCACGAGCACCTCTGTTACAGAACCTCCTGTCTACTCACCCTCCTCGCCCTCCTCCTCAACCTCACCATCCTCAACCTTGCCCTCCTCCTCACCTTCCTCAACTTCATCCTCAGTCCTCTCCTCACGCTCCTCCTCGCCCTCATACTCACCCTCCTCCTGAACCTCACCCTCTTCCTCGCCCACATACTCACCCTCCTCTTCACCCTCCTCCTCACCCTCCTCCTCACGCCCCTCCTCGCACTCATACTCACTCTCTTCCTGAACCTCACCCTCTTCCTCGCCCACATACTCACCCTCATACTCACCCTCACCCTCCTCTTCACCCTCCTCCTCACCCTCCTCCTCACGCTCCTCCTCGCCCTCCTCAACTTCTCCCTTAATCCTCTCCTCGCCCTCCTCCCTCAATCCTTTCCTCACCCTCCTCACCTTCATCCTCCTCACCTTCACCCTCCTCACCTTCACCCTCCTCATCTTCACCCTCCTCAGCCTCACCCTCCTCTCCTTCACTCTCCTGCTCGCCCTTCTCCTCGCCCCCCTTCTCGCCCTCCTCCTCCTCGCCCACCACCTCGCCCTCCTCCTCACCCTCCTCCTCGCCCACCTCCTCGCCCTCCTCCTCGCCCTCCTTCTCGCCCTCCTTCTCGATCTCATCGTCACCCTCCTCCTCGCTCTCCTCACCTTCACCCTCCTCAGCCTCACCCTCTTCCTCACCGTCTTCCTCGTTCTCATACTCACCCTCATCACCCTCCTCCTCGCCCTTCTCCTCCTCACCCTCCTCCTCGCCCTCCTCCTCGCCCTCCTTCTCGCCCTCCTTCTCGCCCTCATCGTCACCCTCCTCCTCGCTCTCCTCACTTTCACCCTCCTCAGCCTCACCCTCTTCCAAACCGTCCTCCTCGCTCTCATACTCACCCTCACGTCACCCTCCTCCTCACCCTCCTCTTCACCTTCCTACTCGCCCTCCTCCTCTCCCTCCTCCTCGCTCTCCTCCTCATCCTCCTCTTCACCCTCCTCTTCACCCTCCTCGTCACCCTCCTCTTCATCCTCACCTTCATACTCCATCCCATCCTCACCCTCCTCCTCACCCTCTTCCACCTCACTTTCCTCCTCATTTATCTCCTCACCCTCACCCTCCCTCCCACTCTTATCATCACCCTACTACTCACCCTACTCCTTACCCTTCCCCTCACCTTCCCCTCACCTTCCTCATCACCCTACTCCATGCTCTTACCCTCACCCTCTTCATCACCCTACTCTTCATCCTCTTCTTCGCCTTCCTCTTGACTCTCTTCTTCACCCTCCTCACCCTCCCGTCTCTTCTCTTATCCTCCCCCCTTTTGTTTTCTTCCCCTACCCTTCTCTCTCCTATATCTCCTCCCATCCTCTTTTCTCATAACATCCTTTTCCATACAGCCATAGATCTCTTGCATTTGTCACCCAACTCTCTCCCACCCTCCACCCTCACACCCACCTCTCTCCCACCCACCTCTCTCCCACCCACCTCTTTCCCATCCACTGCTCTCCCACCCACCCCTCTCCCACCCACCACTCTCCCACGCGCCACTCTCCCACGCGCCAAGTATGGGAGGGATGGAAGCTCTACTTGAAGTAAAAGCCGAGTTGTCGGAACTGATGTGTCTAGTAGTCTTTCCCTCGTATTGTGCTTGAGTCAACCAGCCGTAGTTCTTTCGTCATATGTACTTCACCAATCATCTCTGATTCCATGTTCCCAGGCGCACCTTCTCAGTTGTGACTTATAGCGTACGCGTTTCCTCCATCAATTAACCAGTCAGTCAACCAATCAATTAATCCACTGTTGAACAGAGGTCACTCTCAATCTCGTCCATGAGTCGCTACCCCTACAAACTTCTCTATCCTGTCTCTCCAATTTCTATCTAGCTGAACGCCCTCGACGTCCGCCGTTGTCTTCTTCATGTAAAGAATATTTACGTCCGAATCTCATATAATTTTGGACCTTATGCTCCCTGGGGAAGAGAACTATATTCCTTTGCCCTCTGATAGAGGAGGTTCGGTCGTGGGATAAGAACGATTAGCCGCACGGATACCGATCGAACTCTCTCCGGACACTCCGCGCGAAGACGCCTGTAGATCCTTTCTTAAAAGGTTAAAGACTAAAGACTACAAAGGAGGTGGTAGGACTCTTGGGAAACAACGATGGACCCAAAGGATACCTCCTAGAATCCCAAAACTCCTTTCGGAAAATTCGCGCGAAAATATATTTAGCTCCTCTCTTGAAAAATTAAGGGCTAAAGACCATAAGGAAGGTGGTAGGACTCTTAGGAAGGGACGATGGATCTAAAGGACACCTCCCTAGGATTCCAGGATTCCAGGAACACCTAAGCAGTGTTATCAGTTCTTTTCTACTTTTGTTGCGTAATCATAAACGTGCTGGTCTTGCATATTCCTAGTCGTGGGTTCGAGTCCCGCACTTCTCTCCGTTTCACAGCAGTTATTGATACCTGCTCCACTAGTCCAAACTTATAGGGCAAAGGTGACGGTTTCGGCCGAAGTTCCTCAGCGCCTCCTGACGTATGATCCTCACCATGTATCTATCTACACGGAGTTCCACTGAGATCTCAAGGAGACCTTTTGGTACATGTTTTACTCAAAGACTCTCTGAGTCCAGAACAGACTCGGGGCAACACATAAAGCCAAGACGCCAAAGGAAATAAAAGTTTCCACCCTCTCCTCACCTTGGTTAGTTTGTCTGTGCCGGGAGGTTGAAAAGGAAACATGTGAAACTCACCATCACACTCCCATGCAGTGGGAAGTGAAAAACCCCTGTAAGGTCAAAGCCCTCTCAGTTGCGGCAAAGCCGATTGAGTTTTTTAGGGTCGCCTCCCCGTCTGGCCAGAACTATCGGGAACCAGCAAGACGAAGCCCGCATCGGTTTCCGGGAATCAAACTCACGACCGCCTGCTCAGGAGGTGGAAACGGTATCCACTGGAAACAACTATCCGCCCAAATTGAACCAGATTGGTCAATTCATTTATTCTTTTAACCATTTTTTCAGCGTTTACATCCACCTCACCAATCTTTTCTCCTAACTCCTTTAAATCTAATACTGCCTCTATGTTTTTTTTAACTTCTTTTTCGTCTATTTCTTTTTCCTCTTCTTCATTTTCTACTTCCTCCTCCTCCTCCTCCTCAACTTCTTTTTTCTATATTACTCTTTATTCTTTCTTTTGTTTCCATTTGTAATTTCCGTTTCCTCTTTTCTGTTTATACATTTTCTTCTACTCATTTACCTCCTACTCTATTTCCTACCTCACCTCTTCTACTCTTTCTCCTCGACTTTGTCTTCTTCCTTCTCCTGTTCTTCCTTTTCCCCCTCCCCCTAGCCTCCTCATCCTCCTCCTCCTCCTATCTTCTGTCTCACCCTTTCCCCCTTCCTCTTCTACATCCTCCTCTTCATCCTTTTCATCATCCTCTTCCTCATCCTATTCCTCATCCTCATTCTCTTACTGTTCCTCATCCTCTTCCTCATGCTCATCCTTATGCTCTTCCTCTTCCTTATACTCTTCCACATTCTCTTCCTTAGACTCTCATCCTCTTCCTCATCCTCTTCCTCATCCTCATGCTCCTCCTTATGCTCTTCCTTATATTCTTCTTCTTCTTTACACTCTTACTTATCTTCTTACTCATCCTCATCTTTAAACTCTTCCTTATATTCTTCCTCGTCCTCTTCCTCATCCCCATACTCTTCGTTATACTCTTCCTTGTACTCCTCTTCCTCATCCTCATCCTCTTTCATAACCTCTTCCTCATCCTCATCCTCTTTCTCTTCCTTCTCCTCTCCCCTTCCCTCTTCTTCCCCCTCCTCTTTTTCCTCGGTTTCTTCCTCCTCCCCCTCATCTTCCTCCTTCTCCTCGTCCACCTTCAGACCGTTGTCATCTGCCTGCCACACGCATCCACTCCCTCTGGTCCTCCTCCAGGTTGGCGGTCGCCAGCTCAGATAAGCATTGATCCAGTTCAATCCTCCCCAAACTCACTCCCCCTCTCTCTCACTCTCCCACTCCCCCTCTCACTTCTTCCCACTCCTCCCCATTTTTTTTTTTTTTTTTTTCTGCTGGTGCTGCTCTGGTATCCTTTTCCTCCTGACGTCACTCTCTCCCTCTCACTCTCCCTCTTTCATCTATCCACTCTTCCCATTCCCCACCTCTTTTTTTCTATTTTTCATTATCTTTTTTTTTTCTGCTCTGACATGCTTTTCCTGCTCCTGATGTCTATTGGTATTAACATAGGAAAAGGGCCGAGTGGCGTCTGTGCTACGCCGAGCCGGCGCCCGTGGCCGAGAAACCCGCTTTGTATTCCGACAGGCTGGGTTTCCAGAGTCTTCAGTACTTTGAGGCTGTGTATAGATTTATTTGTATTTTTACTTCAAGCACTTTCTTACGTTTTAATATTTTTCATATTTGGATTCAATTATTCATTTATAATTCATATGTTAATATATTTGTTGATTTATTATTTGTTTATTTGTTTATTCATTCATTTATTTACCATTTTACTTGATTGTTTATAAAATATATTGTATATATATATATATATATATAATAAATATATATATATATACATATGTATATATATGTATACATATATATATATACATATGTAGAGACATATAATGTGATATACCATGATATGATTTGGTATATTATATTATATATTATAATTTATATTGTATATTGTATCATAGATCGTGTTGTGTTGTATTATTATTATATTACTATATAATATATACATATGTATATATATGTATACATATACATATATATATATAATACATATATACATGTGTGTATATATATATACATATATGTATATAACATATATATATATATATATATATGTATATAACATATATATATATATGTATATAACATATATATATATATAAACATATATAAATATATATATATATATATATAGATGTGTGTGTGTGTGTGTGTGTATGTATATATATATATATATATATATATATATATATATATATATATATATATATATATATATATATATATATTTATATATATAATCTCGAGATTCAGTCCATCTAGACTGCATTCATGAGGTGATTGACCCCTGACTCGAGAGGGAAATACTTCTCCATTCGCCGCAACAGAATCGTAAAGAAACGTCCGAAAAGGGACAGATTTAAGACGCAAAGCCATTTTGCTTGTGTGTGTGTGTGTGTGTGTGTGTGTGTGTGTGTGTGTTTGTGTGTGTGTGTGTGTGTGTGTGTGTGTGTGTGTGTGTGTGTGTGTGTGTGTTTGTGTGAGTGTTTGTGTGTGTGTGTGTGTGTGTGTGTGTGTGTGTGTGTGTGTGTGTGTGTGTATGCATTTATATTTCTGTACAGAAAAACGATCAAGAATAGGAACAAAGGGAAGAGGATCATTAAGTGAAAAAGGACGAAAGAGAAACAGGAAGAAAAAAAACAGAAAAAGAAGAACAGGTAGTGGAAAAAGGAAGAAAAATGTGTAGGAGAGGGTATTGTGCCACTTCAGGCTAAGTCACGAACCTCCTGCACTCCTCCCCCGCCCTTCCCCCCCTCCCGCCTCTTCTCCCCCCTTCCCCCCACTTTCCCCCCTCCCCATCCCTCCCACACCACCAACTCCCATCGAATAACCCAGATTCTTCCGCTAATGTTTCCAAAGAACCGTTTTGTTGGGGGATCAAGAGTAGGAGGAGGTAGAGGGAGAGGAGGAGGAAGAAGAGGTGAGTGGGGAAGAGGAGGAAGAGTAAGAGGAGGAGGAACAAGAACAGGAACAGGAGATAGAGGAAGAGGGGGAAAAGAGAGAGAAAGAGGAGAAGGAAAAGTGAGAGCAAGAAGAAGAATAAGAGGAAGATTAACAGGAGCAGGAAGAGGAGGAGGAGGAAAAAAGGAGAGGAAGAGGAGGAGGAGGAGGAAAAGGAAAAGCTGGCAGAAGAGACAGAAAGAAATGTATTTGAGGAGGAGATATAGACATTAAGAAAGTGGAAGAGAAAGAGTAGAGGGCGACGATGATGGAGAAGAAGAGGAATATGAAAAACGAGAGTGAAAAGGAAGAGAAAGTGGAGGAAGAGGCGAAGGAGGAAGAGAAGAGGGAGATAAAGAGGAAAAGAAGGAGGAGGAGGAGGAAGAAGAGGAAATAGAACCTCCACCTCTTAATACCTGGAAGGAAGGAACATGCTAATTGGTAAAAGTCGAAGCGGAGGGTGAGGATGACGAGGAGGAGGAGGAGGGTGAGGAGGAGGAGGAGGAGGGTGAGGACGACGAGGAGGAGGAGTGTAAGGACAAGGAGGTTGAGGAGGAAGGGGACAAGAAGGAGGAGAAGGAGGAGGAGGAGGAGAAGATAGTGGGAGAAGAAGGGAGACTTGAGTTGCGGTCTTGTTATTGGCGACAATGTTGACAACGAATGGGTGAAGGATTTGGGGCCAGTAGGTCGGTGATGTGACCCTTATGATTTGCTATTTTTAACGCCGAAAGATTCCACTTAGCGAAGAAGAAAATGTCCTGGATAACAACGAGTTTCATGAATAAGACCCCAGTATTCATAAGGATAGACCATAAGTGGATAAATGAAAGAAGATAAAGAGTCTTAGCTACAGGGCGCTAAA
>NC_134790.1:31588198-31590698 GCF_046742065.1 Oratosquilla oratoria
AGACCAGAGGCAATACTTTTCCTAACATTGTCAAGGTGCTCTCAAATAATAATGGGTGTCTATGGACGGTTCTACACGTCACTATCCCGTTTAAAAGCATCCATACACACCCAAGATTATTAGAGAGCATGGCGTCGTGTCGTGGACGGCGCACGGCGAAAATTCGATACGTATGGAACGAGACTACTGGATTGGTGATATTTGTTGTCGTAGAATCCTGTCTTTGGGAACGTCTGTGACATCCGGAAGGTTGAGGACAGCCGCCGCCGGCTAAACCCAGAGGTGGTCTCTTTGTCAATGGCCCGGGTCCAGTAAAACAGAGAGAAGTGCCACCAACCAGCAGGGCCAAGCCGGAGTGCCAGGGTGAGAGGAAAGGTAGGAGAGATTTGGCTCCCGGAAGGCAGGACAGAGGGGAGAACCTTCTTCTTCTTCTTCTTCTTCTTCTTCTTCTTCTTCTTCTTCTTCTTCTTCTTCTTCTTCTTCTTCTTCTTCTTCTTCTTCTTCTTCTTCTTCTTCTTCTTCTTCTTCTTCTTCTTCTTCTTCTTCTTCTTCTTCTTCTTCTTCTTCTTCTTCTTCTTCTTCTTCTTCTTCTTCTTCTTCTTCTTCTTCTTCTTCTTCTTCTTCTTCTTCTTCTTCTTCTTCTTCTTCTTCTTCTTCTTCTTCTTCTTCTTCTTCTTCTTCTTCTTCTTCTTTCTTCTTCTTCTTCTTCTTCTTCTTCTTCTTCTTCTTCTTCTTCTTCTTCTTCTTCTTCTTCTTCTTCTTCTTCTTCTTCTTCTTCTTCTTCTTCTTCTAATTTTTTTTTGCTTAGGTTTTCTTCACTCATCCCGTTAAATAATTTGTTACTATCTTGGGTTAACCAAGGCAGTGATTAAATATTTGAAGGTTAAGATTACTCTGAAGCTGAATAATATCACCAACTGTTAGCAAATGCAGAACTGACTTATCTTTTTTGTGTCTGAAATTATAGACAGGAAAAAAGAGAGGCATCTATTCTTTTTATTATTATTATTATTATTGTTATTATTATTATTATTATTATTATTATTATGAATAACTTTTTTTCATCATCTCTGAAGTCGAAAAAAGGTATTTGTCGACTTTTTTTTTCTCTCTTGTCTTTATTTTATGTTTTTTCTGCTCTTATTTTCCTTTATTTTCATCTTTTAATTTCTTTTTCATTTTCTTTTAATTTATTTGTCTTGCCTTCCTTGATTTTTTTTTTTTTTCTCTTTATGTTTTTCTTCAATTTTGTTCGCTCTCCTTTCATACTACCTACTTGAGAAGAGGCGGACATTGAGTTTCTTATTATAAGATTAACAACGGGAGGCCCATGGTTGTGTCATGAGACCATTACGTTAGCCTAAGCGCAAACGGAGATGCAGGCGAACGCAGGCGACACAGGCGACGCAGGCGACGCAGGCGACACAGGCGACGCAGGCGACGCAGGCGACACAGCCGACGCAGGCGAAACAGCACAGAGCAAAGGCAGACTTCCTGTGGCTGAACTGAAGTACTGTATGAACTTCTCTCTCGCTTGAAATGCTGAAGTAGTACATCAGTGATCGCTTAGGCTTAAAGAGCAACGAAGGAAACTGAAGACCAATGACGTAATCATTTTGGGGAACTTCTTTCTTGTCACATTTTCGAAACTCAAAAAAAAACATCTTCGGCACTGACGCACTTTATTTATTTTGTTTTGCCATTTGTCCCATGATTTTGAGTAGCGAGTGGGTTAACAATGACACTAACCATGACTACATACTATTTTGAGATTTTCATATTATTTTGAAAAAAAAATATACAAAAAAAGATATACATCCCAGTTTTCAAATCATCTTTCGTCTGCATGATCCTTGCATACAATTTTCAAGAATTCGTATTACTTTGAAAAAAAATTATCCATTCTGTACGTGATCTTGCCCTCGTCTGAATAAAAATGTCTGTTGCTAGGTAGAAGTAAATCTCCCATAATGCGACATCGTAGCAAAAACATTTTATTTTCTCAAGGGAAGAATATTTGAGTGTGTATTATCGTTATCATCCTCACCGCAGAAGAAGTGCCATTCTATATAGTTTTAGTACACAGCTATAATCTCCATTTGCTAAGCAATTTGATATATATATACACACACACACACACACACACATATATATATATATATATATATATATATATATATATATATATATATATATATATATATGTAAGAGGAGTAGAGGGAAACACGTTCTACTTGTGTGTTTCCCTCTACTCCTCTTACAACCTGTCAGGATGTCTTCACACACACACACACACACACATATATATATATATATATATATATATATATATATATATATGTATATATATATATATATATATATATATATATATTCGTATTATAATGAAAAGTATTATATAACTAGAATTATATTAACAGTATTTAGAAATTACGAAGTAACTTAGTACATATTCCTATTGTCTTGTTTTACAATAAAAGAATCATATAACTAAAGATAT
>NC_134790.1:31600698-31603198 GCF_046742065.1 Oratosquilla oratoria
CTTTTCCCTCCTCTTCCTCTTCCACTTCCTCTTCTGTTTCGTCCTCCTCCTCCCTATCCTCCTCTTCCCCATGGTACTTCTTCCCCCTCCTCTCTCCATCCCCCTTCTCCTCTTCCCCCTCCTCCTCCTCCTCCTCCTCCTCCTCCTCCTCCTCCTCTTATTCCTCTTCTTGTTCCCCCTTTCCTCCTTGTCCTCCTCCTCCTCCTCCTACTTTATTCCTTTTCGTCATCTTCCTCGTCTTCTCCTTTCCTCCTTTTCGTTATCTTCCTCTTCCTCCCTCTTTCTCTTTCTTCATTTTCTCCATTTTTTCTTCTCCCTCCTTTACTCCTCTTAGTCATCCTCATCCTTCTCGTCTTCTCCTTTTCCTCCCCCTCCTCCCCCTCCTCCCCCTTCTCCCCTTTCTCCCCTTCTCCCCTTCTCCCCTTCTCCCCCTTCTACTGCACTAAGTTAAGAAACCCTTTATCAAGAAAAAACTTTTCTTCGCTTTTTCGAGTTATAGATTTTTCTTATCTTCATATTTCAAAAGGGCGCAAAAAAAGAAAGAAAAAAGAAAAGAAAATCCCTATATAGGGCCGCTCCACCACCACCACCGTCGTCGTCGTCGTCGTCGTCGTCGTCGTCGTCGTCATCATCATCATCATCATCATCATCATCATCATCATCATCATCATCACCACCACCACCACCACCACCACCATCATCTCTATTATCAGCAGCAGCATCACCATCTTCATTTTCATCTTCCTCTACATCACCATCACCACCACCACCATAACTATCATCTCCATCACTATAACTATCATCACCACCACAACCACTGTCATCATCACCACTACCACCGCCATTACCACCATCACTAAGAACCCATACCAACCTATTTAGAACAAATTGAACAACACCTCTTGGACTGCAGCATAAGCTTGTGCTAATGTGTTAGGAACACAACACTAAATAACACAGCATGATAACAGGGGAGTGGATGATGTGACGGGAAAGGGAGGCCCCACCCCCACCCCCCTTTAGCAGAGTCCGTGATTGTGACGATGACTTACCTCAGGACAAATTATATGCCGTTACCTTATCTTCGTATTTCTTGTCTGCGGTTAGGACCGCGAAGGCAGTGTCTTGGTATATTGGTATTCTGTCTTCTGTTTTTTTTTTTTTTTTTTTTTTTTTTTTTTTTTTTTTCTTTTTTTTTTTTTTTTTTTTTTTTTTTTTTTTTTTTTTTTTTTTTTTTTTTTTTTTTTTTAGAATTGGGGACATCTCGTTAAACAGAATCGGTGTTAGGGTAAATGATATAATTAGTGCAAATTGCTGGTATGGTCAGCGAATTGAGGATTTATGTCACCATGAACCGCAACGCTCCCTGATTTTTATCGCAATCGCTAAATTTCAGTCAAATGTGACTTCGCAATTGCGATTTATGGAACTGATTGCGGAAATGCCCGCCCCTAAAAATTATGAGATCAAATTGTTTATGAATCCGCCCAAGACTATTTCGTATCATTTTAGTTGATGGAAATAAGATCCACCTCCCCTTTTAGACTTCAGATCTGATTGGTCAATATATAACTTTCGATTCCTGTTATCAATATTATTTTCTTTTTACCTCGAACAAAGCCATGATAAATATTAAGACATAAAGACTAAATATTATACTGAAACGTTCAATTCCTATTTTTTTTCACCTCAAAGCAAGACTTAATAAATATTAAGAAACAAAGACTAGATATTATACAGAAACCAGTAAACTATGATTTACACAACTCAAGAAAATATTTATTACATACTATTACTTTCCTAGATTGAATAAGAACTTCATCAAGCTAAATCACAAATGAATCTGACACTGAAAAGAAATGCCAGGAACAGTCGATGCTGAATGAATAATAAGTGAATAATAAATTAAAATAAATGAACAGAAAAAAAAACATGAAGAAAGATAACTCAGGTTCTCTCTCTCTCTCTCTCTCTCTCTCTCTCTCTCTCTCTCTCTCTCTCTCTCTCTCTCTCTCTCTCTCTCTCTCTCTCTCTCTCTCTCTCTCTCCCTGTCCTTTCTTTCTCTCCTCTCCTTGTCTATATTCATTTCTATCTTTGTTTGTAATTCTATATCTATCTTTGACTCTATATCTGTCTCTATCTCTATACCTTCCTTCTTATTTATCTACCTTTCTACCTCTATCTCTTTCTATTTCTCTCCTTATCTTTGTTTCGATTCCTCTGCATTTCTATGTCATTCTATCTTTTCTGTGTATATCTAGGCTTCGTTGTGAAATAAGTGGCCTCCTAGATGAGTGTTTAATCCTTGTAACCTATTGCAAACTACGAAACATGATGGCACGGAGTGTTCCGGAAACAATGCCATTATCATGTCAAGCCTCTTCACTGTAGACTGGCAGCGAAGCCCCGCCCACTTTGGTGTAACACTGTCTCCTCATTGGTTAAGATCGTTTCTGTCCCGAATGAAAATGTGAAGCTGATTTGTTCTTGCTCACCGGGT
>NC_134790.1:31605698-31633198 GCF_046742065.1 Oratosquilla oratoria
TTATGTATTTTTGTTAAGAAAACTAAATAATTTGTCATCGTGATTTTGCGGGGATTTTTTTTTTTTTTTTTTTTTTTTCGGAGGTAGGAGTTGAAATATGTCAGCGTGATAACCCTTTTGGCCCAGTGGATCTTCATTGGGTGTTATGTCACTTTATTTTGCGAAACCATAGAGGTAATCTAATTGGCCACGCCAATTTGACAACCAATTTAACAGCCTGTTGTTAAATCACCTGGTCATAATATTCACATTACAGCATTTGTAATACAGCTGCAGTTCATATGAATTTTAGAATAAACAGTAGAATACATATTGTTCTAATAAGGGTCATGAGGGGAACACAGGTGTCATTTGCATATAGTGGTCACTGTAACAAAACAACAACAACAAAACATAATAGAATTTGACAACCACCGTGACAGCTGCAACAAA
This sequence comes from Oratosquilla oratoria, assembly GCF_046742065.1. Taxonomy (NCBI): domain Eukaryota; kingdom Metazoa; phylum Arthropoda; class Malacostraca; order Stomatopoda; family Squillidae; genus Oratosquilla; species Oratosquilla oratoria. Next base: position 31,606,131 of record NC_134790.1, read on the forward strand.
GATAAAAAAATATTTAATAAAACACAAACTACCATAAAGGTTCTAACTCCGTATGTCGTCGCGTCATAAGAGTTTGATTGGATTACAGCATGCGTATGAAAGACATCTGATAGCCAGAGTACAGTTGCCTGAATCTATTCGCCTCTGATGAAGTCCGTACAAGCTTGAGCTCAAAATGGCGGACGCAGTTGCGTTAGACTATTACCGCCCTCTCTTGTCGGTAATGTGCAACGGGAAGCCTCTTTTGTACATTCCTGGATCCTAATACAGTTCGTAATGCGGTCGACATCGGGCACCGTGTTCAGTTTGACCGTACGCACCAATGCGTTACTGGTATTCATGCTTTACCAACAGTGCATAATGGGGTTGCCCGCGTATTTGTTTTACGATGATGTCTAGAACGTCATCATGGTGAAGAGGATGATTAGTTCCCAGCAGGATTGGGACTGACTCCAAATTTGAATTCGGAGTGAGTAGAAGAGACCTTTGCTCTCCATAGTTTCTGATGTGCTTCCATTGAAATATTTCGAAAATTGGTACGCCTGCGCCTTTGACAGTTGGTACGACTGGATCGAGCTAAGCTTCACATGCGTTGTCGGTCACATGTGAGTATATATAGACCAAAGGCCCTTTCCCTCTTATAAGTGGATACCCGAGTCAAAGTATGTTACGCTCTTCCTTTCTCTGTGACTCGGTTTTAAGTAACAAAGGTAATTTAGGTAATAATAATCACAAGTCTTTGTTTGATTTAGGTGATTTAGATAATAAACACGTCTTTATTTGATTCAGGCTGGCCAACTGTGAGGGGTCAGTCTTGCTCAGTCATTGTGTTCTCCAAGATACGCTGGAAACTAACAAAACAAAGTCTAGACTTTGTATGTTAAATATACTGTGTTTACATAATTTCCACATCTACAATCATTCCGCATTGTTTGAATTATGTTCTATGAAACATCTGGCGATATATATATATATAAATATATATATATATATATATATATATATATATATATATGTGTGTGTGTGTGTGTGTGTGTGTGTGTGTGTGTGTGTGTGTGTGTGTGTGTGTGTGTGTATATTATATTATATATATATATGTATGTATTATATATATGTACATATGTATATATATATATATATATATATATATATATGTATATATGTATATATGTATATATATGTATATATATATATATATATATATATATATATATATATATATATATATATATATACACATATACCAAGGCCTTTTCCCCCTTACAAGGGAGATAGCCAAAAAGGAAAAGGCATAAAATCATCCCCACCCATTCCATCCCTGAATACACTCCACACCCCTCCACCCTCCCTCTCATCTTAGCACCTCCTGGATGACGGGTCATCCCTGCACCTTGTCTACTGCCCTGGGTCAGAAGCAGAGTCGCAAGACACAGCACATCTACAGCAAGCCCGCTTCATTATATACTATATATATATACAGTATATATATATATATATATATATATATATAATATATATATATATACATATATACATATATATATATATATATATATACATACATATATACATTATATATATACATATATATATATATATATATATATATATATATATATATATATATTACACGTGGACCCACCATCTGATGTTTTTTTCGTACATCCACGCCCTTCAGCTGAATAAAATATTCTGGCAATAACCATAACAGAATCAGCTGTGTGCTGGTGACGTAATCAGAAACGTGCTGGTCTCGCTTTCGCTAAGTTGTGTTCGAATCCCGCACTCCTCTCAAATTCCCAGCTATGAATGACTGTTACCTGCCCCAACAGTCCCCAATGCACATAACAGGGCCAAAATGACGGTTCCGGGCGCAGCTACTCAGCGCCTCCTGGCGTAGGCTCCTCACACACACTAACATCAATGCAGTCCGCATAATTTCTTCGCTATCCTCAGATCCAAACCACATTGAGTTAACCAGAATAAACTATCAAATGACGCCACTGTGCCTTGAGGCACAACCAAGGGATCAGGATCGCTGTAAACTCCTTTCAGACTTGGGGGATCGCTTCAGATCTGAATAAAATCGTCTGTAACAGGAGCGACTCGCCGCCATGCTGATACGTCCTCTTCAACGAAAACGAAAAGTTGGTCGACGTCAAATATTTTAATTTTAAAATTAATTAGCTCGCCCTGGTGTCAGGAATGCAACGAGTGTACTAATTTTATCATCCTAATATGTGGGATAGAATTTGCATCGGATGTTGACCCCAATAAAACCGCCTGACGTTAATTAACCTGACCAAAATGTACAAAGCGTGATGGCGGATCCGTCTAAGTGATTCCATCTCGTTTAACACCGGGACCCAGTTAACATATTTTATTATGGTAGACGACAGGTGGGTTTTTCCAATCCTCTACACCAACGTTTCCCAAGTTTCCCGACCTTAGCACCCTCTGTAATCAGGTATAAGCAGACCAACACTCCCTAATATCTTATTACTAGACGAACAAAGGAGAATGTATGTGTGCATTGTTTCCCAGAAGCCCCTATAATTGATTTCACCCTAGGCTGGGCTAGGAACATTCCTCTACATGGTATAATCTCATTTATAAAGGGATCAGATTTATTTAGGGATTTATAAAGATTTATAAAGGGATCAGATTTATAAGGGATCAGATTTATAAAGGGATCAGATTTATAAGGGATCAGATTTATAAAGGGATCAGATTTTATTATATAAAGGTCTACGAGAATCTGATCCTATAACAGACAAGGTTCCGATCCTCATTGGTTCGGTGAAGTCGTTTTGGTTTCCCGATCACTGAATCTATACAGTATACGTCTATAGAGTATCGGCTTCCAACCTCTACACTCACTCGCCCCCTATTTATGGAACGCTGGTTGTCAACATTACTGACATCGTTCCAACTCTTAACAACCTCGTTAGACATCCGTTATCGACTATACGTTATCGGTTTGTGGACCCTTTTTGAGGGTACTCTGATCCATAAGGGACCCTAAGATTATCCTAGGATTGGGCACCAATCATCTAGAGGATTAGAAATCCATCTAGAATGTAACCGTATGTATATGTATATATATATATATACATATATATATATATATATATATATATATATAATATATACATATATAAAAATATATATGTTATATATATATATATATAATATATATATACATTATATATATATGTATATATATATATATACATATATGTATATATACATATACATATATATACATATATATATGTATATATATACATATATATATATATACATATGTAATATATATATATATATATATATATATATATATATGTAATATATATATATACCTATGTATACACACACACACACACACACACACACACACACACATATATATATATATATATATATATATATATATGTGTATGTATATATATATATTTGTACCTATCCATCTTTCTCTTTTGTTATAGACCCAAAGTCCCTCTTAGTCTTCATTCCCGTTGTATCCTATTTCATTCTGAAACCAAGAACCAACATGGCTTCATCTGCTTGATGCCTCGCGCGGCTTCAGCCGAACATTATCATCTCTCACCCTTGAGAACGAAGATCAAGGTGGACTTCCATGGAGCTGTCGTTGACAGCCCTGCTGTAGGTCGAGGGCGTCCTACAGAAGGCTGGGAGATAACGCAGTAGGAGTCAGGATCAAAGGAGAGCCGTATTCATAAACTTAATCTCCAGAATTTAACTTCAATATCTGTGTAAGAACACATAACTGAAGGAGACTGCAAGAGACCGGAAGGCCTACGCTTGATAGTTCTCTGTCCATTACCACTTATTTTCTTTATCCAGAAAGTTGTCTAACCTTCTCTTAAAACAACTGATTGTTTCAACGCTCACTATACACTATTCATAACAACTGACCCTGGATTAGCATTCGTTCTCCATCTACCTCTCGATCTACTCTGATTTACCTTAAATGTCTACCTCTATCTACCGGCCTCTTACAATCACCAATAGATTTTATAGAGGAACCAGTAAACTAGATGAGCTTAACTAGGTAAAGTTCTTAGTTTGTAGTGATGGAAAGCGTTCGGGACAACAGCCTCGCGAGATTGTCCGCAAGGATAGAAGCACTGGTCACCCTCAGCCGGTAACAAAAGCATCGTAGAGGCGTCACTGTATTCCTTACACTAAGCGGATTCAAATGAAGGTCGTATATGGTTTCCAATCCTATAATCATTAAGCGGAATGTACTTCCCACTGAAGCATTCCTATGTATTACAATTACGATCCTGGTCACACTTGCGGTTTGAACCGCGCGGAAACCGCGGTGGTACCGGATAGTCAAAGAAATACTGCGCGGTTGTGTGTGGGCGCCTCCACTGATTTAAATTGGCAAATAACCGCCGCGCTTCGAACCGCTAGTGTGACCAGGGCTTAAGATCTAATACTCCTTGCCACAATTTTTTTTTTTTTTTTTACTTCATCCACCCAGCCTCACCATGGACAAAGCGGTCTCCAGTTGTCACCCCCCCCATCACCATAAATCACTAAAACACACTCCATACGACCCCTAGAGTCTTCTCACAAGATGAATGAAATTGTCGGGATTAGGAAAACTGATATCTATGGACTTGTAGCTTAAGAGCTAAAGTTGATTGAGATTAATGACTACATACTTAAATGAGGACCCAAGTTTGCCATTGTAGACCTTATGTTATAAGAAAATAAGATCGTTATTTGCATGTAGTATCTTGCCTTTTAGTTTTTTACTGACTCCAGACGGGGTCTCATAAAGCTGAACAAATTCGTCTAACGTTAGCCAGAATAAAATATCAAGGTAGGACAAAATTTACCTATTTTGGGGCAAGTTGTTAACTGAGGTCATATAGCTAGGACATTTTCTAAATTTTCTATTTTCATAAAAGTTCTTCAAAGCTGAATCAAATGGTCTGGCGCCAGAATAAAATCCTTCAAAAAGACAAATATATCTTCCCCTAAAAAAGTATATTATATATATATATATATATATATATATATATTATATATATATATATATATATATATATATATATATATTCATTCATCCGATGACTGGCCAAAAATGTGATATCCTAGCCATTTTAGTACTAAATCGTATTTCATATAAATCTTATTTCATATAAATTTCATACAAACCCAAGAGGATCCAAGATGAAAAGGAGGAAAGGGTGGTAAATTGGAGTGGAATGGGTGGGGATGAAATGGGTGGGAGTGGGATTATGCCTTTTGACTTTGGCTACCTCCCTTGCAAGGGGAGAAAAGCCATTGCCATATATATGTATGTATGCTGAAGAGGATCACAGTAAGTGATCGAAATATACAGATCTCTATATCTTCGCTTACTCTTCTCCGAAAGTGGGTCATCAGTATTATGTATGTATGCATATATGTACGTATGCAAATCTTTGTTTTCGGAGACAGCAGACGACTTGTTGCCTGAGGTCAACTCGGGTCATGATCCGGGTTACCAGGAACCTCATTTTTCTGAATGAAATCTTGTGGCCTTTTTTATAAGGACAAATTATCCTTATTTTATTTTATTTATTTTGTTCACTTTCATTTTGTTGATTTATCTATTTGTCTATCTTTGTTTATTTATTTATTTGTTATTTACTTAATTATTCATCTATTTAATTTCATTTATCTATCATTTTCTTCTTTGTTTCATTCTATTTATATTCTATTTCAATTCATCTATTTATTTCTAATTATTCATCTTTTTTTTATCTGTTTGTCTATTTGTTTTTATTTACTCAACTATTCATTTTCCCTTAGTTTATTGTCATTTATCTCTCTATTACTTCCTTATTCATTTTATTCTATTTTTATTTTATTCTATTTTTATTCATATTTGTTTATTCATTTATTATTTTTGTTTAATAGTTCATTTCTTTTTGTTTACTTGTTCATTTATTTATTTGTTGATTTTCAATTGTATATCAATTAATTCCTTCTTCCTCCCTTCTTGTCACCGTATTTAGAATTCCATTTATTGTATCTTCCTCTCTCCATCTCCTTTCGAACCTTTTATCTTCATATAAAAAAAAAATTCATTTTAACTATTTTTTAACTATTTTAATTTCTTAACTTTAATTTTTTCACCTTTTAGCGTCACTTTGTTATTTATAAAAAATAAATAAATATAAAGATGAAGACCCTTTTGAGTCAACACCCTGACTGTGGGATGACTGCTTCCGCATGAATGAAAATGCTTGGCAGATACCACAAACATAGTTTATCAAATGAGACACTGTTGGTTCTTTTCCTCCTCCTCCTCCTCCTCCTCCCCCTCCTCCCCCTCCTCCTCCTCCTCCTCCTCCTCCTCCTCCTCCTCCTCTTCCTCTTCCTCTTCCTTCTCCTCCTCCTCTTCCTTCTCCTCTTCCTTCTCCTCTTCCTTCTCCTCTACTTCCTTCTTCTTCTCGTTCCCTTCCCCTTCTCCTCTTCCTCCTCCTCCTCCTCCTCTTCTTTATCCTCTTCCTTCTCCTCTTCCTTCTCCTCCCCTTCCCTCTCCTTCTCATCCTTCTCCTCGTCCTCGTCCGCCTCTTCCTTCTCCTCCTCTCCTCCTCCTCCTCCTCCTCCTCCTCCTCCTCCTCATCTCCCTTCTCCACCTCCTCCACCTTCTTCTTCTCCTTCTCCTTGTCCTTCTCCTTTTTCTTCTCCCTCTCGTCCTTCTCCATCTCGTCCTCGTCCTCCTCCTCCTCTTCCTCCTACATTTTGACCAAAAGTACAGTGTATTCTTCTCCTCTTCCTCCTTTTCCTTCCCATTCGCCTCTTTAACCTGCTCCTCTTCCTCCTCCTTCTTTTCCTTCTTCTCGTCCTCTTATTTTTCCTTCACCTCCTTATACTCTTCCTCTTCCTCTCTCATATCCTCTTCCTCCCATTCCCCCGCCCCTCCCCCAATTATCACTCCTCATGAGCATTTCCTCCCTTCCCTTCACCTTCACCTCCCCCTCACCCCCTACCCACCCCATCTCCCTGCTCCTCCTCTCCCCTCCCATCACCCCCTTCTCCACCTCCCTCCTTTTCCTCTCTCTCTCTTTCCCCTCCCCATCATCTCCCCCTTTTCCTCCACCTCCCTCCCGGTCCTCTCTCTCTACCCCTTCCCTCCACCTCCCCTCTCCCTCCGCCTCCACTTCACCCTCCCCTCTCCCTCCACCATCTCCACCTCACCGTCTTCGATCTCCCCATTCCACCACATCCCCTCCACCTCCACCACCTCCCCCCTCCCCAACTCCCCTCCACTACCTCCATCCCCTTCCACCACCCTCTTCGATCTCCCCCTTCCACCACCTCCCTCACCCTCCCCTCCCCTCCCGGCTTCCTCTACTGCAGACCCTATTACTCGTCTACTGCAAAGTGTGGTCGAACTCCGGGGGTTTGGGAGGGTTATCGTTCGGGTCGGCAGAACCTTGGAGTGAGTAGTAGTAAAAGAAACGCTCTCTCGCATTTATGGCTCCTGTAGTGCCCTGATAGGGAGATAGGGACGAAAGGAAAGACAACACTGGCCTCTTTTACGTGTGGCAAACGGCTGGGTAATAGGGCAGCAATATCCTCTCTCTCTCTCTCTTTCTATTTTTAAGGAACGAATGACTTGTATAATAGGGCAACATTATATATATTATTTTTGGCGGGGAGGGAGGAGGTTAAGGGAAAAAGGGAAGGGGTCAGTATTATCCTTTCTTATTATCATCATCATTGTTGTTGTTGTTGTTGTTGTTGTTGTTATCATTATTATTATTATTATTATTATTATTATTATTATTATTATTATTGTTATTATTATCATTATTATTATTACCATCATTATCATCATTATCATCATCATTATCATTATTTAAATATTATTCCAAAAAATTTTTGCAACATGGGGTGGTGTTAATAGTGTGATTGTAGTATCATCGTGTTAATACACTCAGTAAATATACTCATGCTTTATTTATTTAATTATAAAATTATTTATTCATTTATTTATTTATTTTTACAAAAATATCATGGCGCAAAAGAACAGTCACATTTCCTGTTTTCAGTTGTACAGGACCAGATTGCAACTGTGCTGTTATGAGGTTGTGATTTTATGACATCTAGGTTGTAACCGTTAGGTTATGAAGTTATGGTAGCTAGGTTGTAGATATGAGGTTGTTCTGATCTAGATTGTAACTGTGAGGTTGTGATTCTTTAGCTATGAGGTACTTCTTTACATTTGTAAGTTGTGCTTTTGCAAGAATGGGTTGCAAGTAAATAAGAGAATGATCCATTCGTATATAAGTCTTTATATACACAACTTGTACAGTCGTGGACATTGAAATTGACGCGATTTTCCAGAACTATGTAAACATAAAATGCATTCTATTTCCATTGAGACACCTTTGGTCACAATATATATATACGTGTATATATATATATATATATATATATATATATATATATATATATATATATATATATTAAAAATGGTATATATGAATATGCTAGAAAACGAACAATATATATATATATATATATATATATATATATATATATATATATACATATATATATATGCGTAGTTTTTATATAGAATGGGTCAGTTTCAATGTCCGCAATGTTACACATGTACGACCGCAATTCCGTGTTGGTTCGCAATTTTGCTATTTCTTTAGAACAGTTTGCAAATTTGCGGAAAAAGAAAGTGTACTCAAGCTACTGCGACAAGTCTTATTGAGTTGTAAGGGCCAGAACTGTTACGATGACTATGCGTGAAGCTGCAGCAGTACCAGAAGAGGAGGGGAGGGATAGAAGGTGGGAGGGGGACGGGTGGAGGGCGTTACCTGCCCGGAATGGTCGTGTTGCATGATGAAGAAGTGTCCGGGGGGAGGGGGGAGGGGGAGGGGGGGTTGGTGTCCCTTCACCTCTCACTCATTCACTCATTCATTCACTCACTCATTAACTCACTCTTTCATTCTTTCCGACTCCACAACTTGCCTACATTACTTCTCCTTCCTCCCCTTCCCTCTCCACACCTCCACCCCGTCCCTCCCTCCCCCCACCCTTTCCCTCCCTTCCCCTCCCCACCCTTCCCCTCCCTTCTCCTCACCACCCTTACCCTCCTCACCTCTCCCCGCTCTTCCTCTCCTCTTCTCCTATTCTTCCTCTTCCCCTCCCTCAATCCTTTTCCTCCCCTTCTCTGTCCGTTTCCCCCCTCTTTTCTTTACCCTCCCCCTCCCCCTCTTCTCTTATATCCAACCCCCAACCCCCTCCACTCTCTGCCCCTCCCTTCATCTCTCCTTCCCTCCATTTCACTCCACTACTCTACCGCCTCTTCCCCTCCCATCCTCCATCCTCCACTCCGTTCCCCTCCACTATTTACTTCCGTCCCTTCTCTTCACATCTTTCTCTCTTTGTCTTTCTCTCTCTTTCTCTTTCCCTTTCTCTTTCTCTCTCTCTCTCTCTCTCTTTCTCTCTCTCTCTCTTTCTCTCTCTCTCTCTCTCTCTCTCTCTCTCTCTCTCTCTCTCTCTCTCTCTCTCTCTCTCGAGAGAGAGAAAGAGAGAGGGAGGGAGAGAGAGAGGTTAGGGGTCTTCTCTTTAGCTAATGCTAGAGAGCGTTTAAGAGAGAGGGGGAGAGGGAAAATAGAAATAGATAACTCCAATTCTAGATTCGTGTTTTCAGCCAATGATGATTTAGACCTTCAGATCTAGACCGTCATATCCAGGCCTGCAGCTGTTAGCAGCGTGTAATACCCACACTTATCAAAAGCCACACGTGTATCACATTAGCGTAAACTCGTTTTTCATACTTCAGTAATTAGTTAGTCTGAAACAAGATCAAGCCTGAAACAGGATTTTTTTTTGTGTGTGTGTATGTGTGTGTGTGTGTGTGTGTGTGTGTGTGTGTGTGTGTGTGTGTGTGTGTGTGTGTGTGTGTGTGTGTGTGTGTGTGTGTGTGTGTGTGTGTGTGTGTGTGTGTGTGTGTGTGTTTGTGTAAGAAATTGCGCAAAAACCTATAATGATAAAAAATGATTATGTAAATCCACACTGCGAAAAAAGTTTGCATAAAAACATACAAAGAAAAAAAAATAATGGAGACACTCAAGTTGAAATATGCCACGTGTTGATTGCTACTAGACCGTGAGAATTGTCCCCATTATCATCTCATTTCTATTAGAAGACTTTGAATTCGGACTAGAATATTTTATTTATTTACTGATATATTAATTATATTTATTTATTCATTTATTCTTATTCTTCTTTATTCATTATATATTCTCTGTTACCATACAGTATCGCTACGCTACATGACGCATGGGTTCCAAAACGACCGTTATTTAACCGTCAAGTTAACGGTCACCAAATTACGAAATGAATCTCAAAAATAAAGTATAAAAAAAAGAGAGAGAGAGAGAGAGAAGGAAAATATCTTCCATAACCTCTGAAATTTTTTTTTACCTTGATAAAGATATTTGGCCCCCCCTCCCCCCCACGTGCAAGGAAAGCTTATGGGGGAGAAGGGAGGAGGGGAGGGGAGAGGGGACGATGGAGGAGGAGATTGGGAAGGGGAGAGGGGGAGAAAGGAGGAGGAAGTGGGAAGGGAAGAAGTGAGGTGGGGTTGGGAGGGGGAAGAAGGGAGGACGGGGTGGAAGGGAAAGAAGGAATTAGGGGGTAGGAGGAGGGAGAAGGGAATGTGGTGGGAGAGGGGAGAGGTAGGCGAAGGATTGAGGGCTGGGGAAGAAGGGAGTACGGGGTGGGAGGGGTAGAGGGAAAGGAGGAAGAAGGGAGGAAGGGAGAGGGAGAGAAGGAAGGAGAGATGGGAGGGGGAGAGGGGGAAGGGAGGAAGGGGTGGGATTAGGGAGAGGAGGGAGACTGGAGGAAGGGATGGGCATGGGTAAGAGGGAAGAAAGGAGTGGGAGCTGGGAGAGGGAAGAAGGGATAGGAGAGGGAGAGTAGGGATAAAGGAAGAAGAGGTGGGAGGGAGTAGATGAGGGAGAAGGGAGGAAGGGGTAGGAGTGGGTAGAGGGGGGAGAAGGGAAGAGGGGGTGGGAAAGGGGGGAGTGAGGGAGTGAGGGAGGGAGGGCCAAGTGGCATAGTCTAGCGGAAGAGTCGTATATAGACGTTGTTAAGGACACGCTATCGTTTTGCTAATTATAGCAACTTTTAAGTGGTTCACACTGTTGCATGTTTGGAGAACTGTTAACACTCAGGCTAAGATAACGATAACAAGAACACCAAGAACATGAAGAACACTAAAGCAAGAAGACAAAATGCACGAGTGTACTCTGTTCAGGAAAACGAGGGTTAGGTTAGGTCACATCAGGTCAGGTCAGAAATACTGAGAAATTGTTAAGAATAATTTATGTTAAAATATTGTGTAATTTTTTTTTTTTTTTTTTTTTTTGTCTCTATTAATATCCGATGATTATGATAATATTGATGATGATGATGATGATGATGGTGACGATGCTTATGATGATGATGACGATGACAATAATAACATATTAGTTATTTCTATAAATAACAATAGAATTGTTTGGCTTTCTTAATTTATTTAGTTGTTGGTGTATTTGTTCATTTGTATGAATTTCCTCTTTACGTCTTTCTCTTTTTTCTTTATCTATTCATTTTTTATTTATTCGTTTCTCTCTTTTATGTCTATTGGTTTAATCATACTTGTTTTATTTCTTTATTTCTCTGTTTTTATTCATCTGTAGTTCATTACAGTTATTTGTATATTATTACTTTATCATTTACTATTAACTTATTTCTTTATAACTTATTATTTATTTATAACTATTTACTAATTCATTATTTGTTTATTTTATTTATATCATATTAAATATACTCATTTTACATTACTTATTTATATTATTTATCAGTTACCTATTGCTTTTGTTATAAACTTACTTATCATTCATTACATTGGTTAACAAAATTTATCAAAATACCTGTCCCTCAAGCAAAAGAAGGTGAACTTGATAGAATTTTTTCTGCTGATTTCAAATGTTTCCAGAATTTTTCTATCAGGCATATTTTTTTTGTGATATCATATTGGATTTTGAACAATTATAACTAATGAATGAGGTTGGTATTTAAATGAAACTTGCCTTTAAAATGTAAAAAGGTATGACTTTTTAGTGTATTTTACTTCTGGGAGATCCCTTTTTAGTGTCCAACAGTAATCACCCAACATTGAAGAGCTCCACTTCCCTTGATACCGGGTTTCCATGTTCAGAATGTCCTGGTGTAACCTCTCACTGTGCTCGTCACTGACGGCGCCAAGATTTGCAGGGGAAAAGTCCAAGTGAGAGTCTAGGAAGTAGATTTTTAGGCTCATATTGCACCTCAAGGCCTTGTATGATATCACTATCTCTTTTACGATTTCAGAGTAGTTATTTGCTTTGTAATTCCCCAAAAACTCTGCGCAAACTTTCTTAAATGACAGCCATGCAGCTTTTTCAAGATCATTTAGCTTTTCATCAAAATTCTGGTCTCTCATCAGCTCCCTAATCTGTGGTCCAACAAAAATACCATCTTTGATTTTTGCGTCACTTATTCTAGGAAACTTATTTTTAAATATGTGAATCCCATACATTTACATTTTTCATCAACCCTAGCTTAACATGCAAAGGAGGCAGGTGCATTTTCTCTGAAACAACAAGAGGAGGATTGACAACATTCTTCTTTCCTGGGGTCAGAGATCGTTCCGGCCACACATTCTTTTTATAATGATTTTTCTTGTCCCGACTGTCCCACTCTCAGAGAAAGCAACAAATTTTGTGTAACCCAGCTGCATTCCAAGTAAAAATGCCACAACCTTTAGGTCACCACAGATATTCCATTTATGTTCTTCATACTTATTTTTTTTTTTTTTTTTTTTTTTTTTTTTTTTTTTTTTTGCAAAAGAAGTTTCATACTCTCATATGTTTCCTTCACGTTAGCTGCATGGGCTAGAGGAACAGAAGGAAACTTATTTCCATTGTTGACCAAAGCAGCTTTCAGGCTCACTTTTGAAGAATCAATTAACAAGCGCCACTCATTCCTGTCATGTTTATGGTCAAGTTCCTCCATAACAGAAAGTACTTCATTGCAATACACCACACCATCCTCAAGTGAGAAAAAATTTTCAAAATCACAATGTCGCTTACGATAACAACTATCTTTGGATTCTTTCTAAAGAAGATTCCAGCCCTTTCACCTGGAAGCAAGAAATTCAGATTGCTTTTTTTACAAGTGTAAACCCCGCACAAGATCATTCAGATCTCCCTAACTCAATAAATGTGGTTCACTTGAATAACAGATTGGCTGAAAGTCCATGTCTTCTGTTTCTTTTTTCCATAATCTCACTTGACTCATCATCACATAGTTCCATTTATTTTGGAGGGTCAGGTACAGGAAAGTCTTGACTTTGAGGTACTGGTCTCATAGCAGATGATAAAATAGGATATTTTACAATATGTCTGGATTTTGATGTTATACTTTTTATATTTGTAATGCAGAAGTAGCAATCTGAAGTATGATCTTTTGGTTCTCTCCAAACCATAGGGATGGCAAAAGGCATATGGCATGAACCTTTTACCCATGCAGTGAGAAGCCTGACACAGGTTACATAACACACATGAGGGGCCCATCTTTTATCCTGGTCCCCAACTTTGCAGCCAAAATAATATTCATAACACTTTTTAATCAATGGCGTGAAATGCCGTCTTTGTGACTTGGATGTCAATACACCGCAAAAAGAGCAAACTTTGTCTGGGTGGTTTATACATTTTCTTGTCATTGTGAAGGTGTGAATGCTACTGTATAATATCATAAACCTATTGCCACACAAGTGCGTACTACACAACCACATACTAACACTTCAAACACAGTACTTTCAAACGTATAACAATCTCACACGGTGTTGCCAAACTCAGCTTTGCCAACCGCTTGATTGAAATTTATCCCACGTAATACACGTAACCTAACATACCGTGGAACACAAAAACTGTGGGTAACGGAAAAAAAAACCTGACAATATTTTTGGATTCTGGATGCAAAAACATATAAGGTACAGCTATTGTTTTCCTTGGGACAATTTTTTTGTTGACCAGTGTTATTAGTTATTCATATTTCTTATCTATTTACCTATTTGCTTTTGTCCATTATATATATATATATATATATATATATATATATATATATATATATATATTCATTATCGTTCCCTGGCGCTGGTTACCTGCTCAGGTCAAGATTCATGACCTGACAGTGATTCATCTGATTCCATGATTCCATCATGAATCAACTGTAAACGCGACGGATGACACATGTCCAATCTTCCAGTCCGTCTCCCCAACGATGAAGAACGCGTTTCCAGGATTTAGAAGAACACACAGACACGATCACAACTTAAGTGGGGTGGAGGGTTCCTGGAAAGGGCCTAATAGGGGGCGTTCGGTATCTTACCTAGATTCGGTACCGTAACACACTATCACCAAGGGTTTAGTACTACCACTAGCACCACACCCAACACTAACATCACCTCCACGCCTAACAACTTTACCACCTCCACCCCTAACACCACATCCACCACATCCACCACTAACAACAACATTACCACATCCACCAATAACACCATATCCACCACGAACACCACAAACACCACATCCACCACGAGCACCACATCCACCACCAACACCATATCCACCACCAACACCACATCCACCACTGACACTGCTAACACCATATCCACCACTGACACCACATCCACCACCAACACCACAGCCACTACCAACACCACAACTACTACCAACACCACAGCCACCACCAACACCACATCCACCACTAACAACACTAACACCACCTCCACCACTGACAACATATCCACTACACCCACCACTGACGCCACCTCCATCACACCTGCCACTAACACCACCTCCACCACTAACACCACCTCCACCACTAACACCACCTCCACCACTAACACCACCTCCACCACTAACACCACCTCCACCACTAACACCACCTCCACCACTAACACCACCTCCACCACTAACACCACCTCCACCACTAACACCACCTCCACCACTATCGCCACCTCCACCATTAACACCACGCCCACCATTAACACCACGCCCACCACTAACACCACCTCCACCATTAACACCACCTCCACCACTAACACCACCTCCACCACTAACGCCACCTCCACCATTAACACCATACCCACCATTAACACCACACCCACCACTAACACCACCTCCACCATTAACACCACACCCACCACTAACACCACCTTCACCACTAAAAACACCATTACCACATCCACCACTAACACTATTGCCACCACCACCACATCCACCAATAACACCTCATCCACCACTAACACTATCCCCACCATCAACACCTCATCCACTAACACCACATCCACCACTAACACCACATATATCACAAGCACCACATCTACCACTAACATCATCACCGTCTCCACCACTAACACCATCAGCACGAAAAACTACGTTCTTTTTTTTCTTCTTATTCTTCTTTTTTTTTCTCTCTCTTTCTTTTTCCGCTAAAGCTCGACATTGGTATCACCAATGCTACGAGAGAATGCCAGAATGCCAACAAGGAAGGTTTCCTGGGTACGCCAGGTCTGCCAACGCTTGGCGCCAACAGGGATTTCGTTGACGTTGATTTGGTGTTGGTAGATCCTAAATATCTGTTGGAATGTTGTTGTCATTATCCCTGCGGACAAAATATGTTAATATCTTCAACGCCGTCAGAACAGTATAACATGTTATTAACATTTTTCTTTGATGATATGTTTCAAGTAATGAATTCGTATGTATACAATATGCTTTATCAGGAGAGTTGAAGTAAGGGAGATGGCCACCCCCCTACGGACCAGAGGTACTATTAAGCTGAATAGAATAGTCTGGCAACTGACAGAACTAGATGATGAAGTGACGAATTCTTGCACACAGGAAGATTTTTATATTATTTTGTTTGTTTATTTATTTGTTTTGTTAACATTGTTTTTTTGTTTTTTTTTGACAAAATCATACAGTTTTTCTAATTTTTTCATCTACAGTGGGCTTTTCCCTCGATTAAATATTTTTTTATCTTTGTAAGTCTCCGACCTTACTATGAAACAAAAGGTCTCATATAATGATCGTGATAATGATAACTATAATGATAATAATGATGATAATGACTGTAATAATAATTAGTAAAAACAACAACAATAGCAATAATAATGATAATAATGATAGTAATAACCATATATACATATACCAAGGGTTTTTTCCCCCTTACAAGGGAGGTAGCCAAAGTCAAAAGGCATAATCCCACTCCCACCCATTTCATGCCCACCCACTCCACTCTCATTTACCACCCCTTCCTCCCTCCCTCTTTTCTTGGCTCCTGGATTATCCAGGATAATAATAATAGTAATATTAATAATAAACAATCTAACCCTTTGCTAATTAGCCTTGTTCCCCTTACAAAAAGGACAACGCAAGGGAGGGTAAGAGAAAGAGAGAGAGAGAGTTGGGGGAGGTCGAGTAGTGGCTGGAACAGCCGAAGAATGGCTCCGCCCACCGTACCTACCTCACGTGTCAGCCGTTTGATTAAAGGCAATTTGAGTCATTAAGCATTATCAAACCAAATTATGGCGTGATATAACACCGACTTTATCCCATTATGATATCTGATTTCATTTGCGCAGTGTTACGGCCAACAGAAGACCTGAGTGCAAGACCCAAGCGCCAAAATATTCATCCGTGAATTTTTATTGGCGGTCGTGTTAATTAGCGATTTGGTCTTTATATTTTGTTGTGCAACGAAACTTGTATTTTGTCGGTATGACTTTTTTTTTTCTTTCTTTATTTTCTTTTCTTTCGGGGCTCGGATTTTTTTTAATTTACGAGATATATTTGCTGAGATTGGACATAGAGAGTTTTGTGTTCTGTCTCCGACATAATTGCGCGTTCAAGTTTGCGTGAATGTTTGGGATCATCTCGAGTGTCAAAGAGTAAGGGACCCCATCCACGGTACGATCTGGTCTTGAGGCCACCGGTCAGATCTGGTCGGATGCGACCAGATTGAATCGTGGATGGGGTCCCTAAGAAGAATAAAATGTGTTGTTATTATATCACTTTGAAATCACCACCATCACCTCCATCACCATCATCACTTTCACCACCAAATAAGGCACAACTACCACCACACAGTACCACCACTAACAACAACTCCATTAACGTCACCATTATCATCACTAAAAACAAAAACACTACCACTAGCACTACTACCACCACCACTCAATAACTCCACTAACAATAACTCCAATACCGTCACCATTATCACCACCACAAACAAAAACACCAACACCACTACCACCACCACCATTACACCACCACTACAATCACCATCACCACGTCCACCTCAAAATGGCGCCACAGTTGAGGAAGAGGTCGAACACTGTCCTCGGCGAGGCCCTCGAATCTTCCTCCTCGTCCTCATCCTCTTCACCCTCATCTTCGTTTTTCTCTTCATTTTCCTATTCTTCTTTATGCTCTTCTTCTTCCTCCTCATCCTTATTTTTATCCTCATCTTCCTCCTCATCCTTATTCTCATCCTCATTTTCCTCCTCCTCATTTTCCTCCTCCTCATTTTCCTCCTCCTTCTCCTCCTCCTCCTCATCCCCATCCTTATCCTTCTTCCTCTCCATTTTCTCCTCCTCTTTCTCTTTTTTCTCCTCTTGATCCTTTTCCTCTTCTTACCCCTTTTTTCCCTAGCCTTCTTCCTACCCCTCTTCCTTCTTCTCTTCTTTCCTCTCCTCCTCCTCCTCTTCTTCCTGTAGGGACGACTCCATATGTAGGGGGATCTGTCCCAGCTGAGTGAAATCGTCTTGTATTTCCCATACCGATATGAAGCCCAACCATGTCCGAAGGACTTGTTATAACGAGATAAAATTTATTAGATTCGTTATAACGAGGTAGAATTTATTTGGCTCGTTATAACGAGGTACGCAAAGAAGTTTACCTCGTTGTGAAATTTAATTGAGATTTTTTTTTTTTTTTATCTGCGGATTGGATTTGAACAGAATGTCAAACATAATTTAAGCCAACAATATGTCAAATTTGCATTGAAGAAGATCAGATATTTCCAGTTCAATTGAGGAGGTCTGGTGCAGCTAAGCTAGTAGAATATTTAATTCATGAACGGAAATGATGAACAGGAATGTCCAGTTCATTTATACAGATCAGACAGAATTAAGCCAGCAAGATATTCAACGTTGAAGAACCTGAACAGAAATCCCCAGTTTACAGGTCGACCAGAATAAAAACACAGGACTTCAGGACCTTTCGAGCTCAGCGAAGTCCTCCAGTTCTAGGAGACTAGAGTTCGATAAGGAACTCTTCTTCGGCTGAAAAGGAGTCCCTCAGAATCCTTCCAAGGAGCACTCTTGATCTGATCACCTCCATAGTCCAAGGAACAAAGAACCTCAGGACTTTCCGAACTCAGCGAAGTCCTCCATTTCGAAGAGACCTCGAGTTCGATAAGACCCATCGAACTCTTTTTGGGCTGAAGATGAGTCTTTCAGGATCCTTCCAAGGAGCAGTTCCTCCATCGTCCAAGAAACACAGAACCTCAGGACCTTCTGAACTCAGCGAAGTCCTCCAGTTCGATGAGACCTCGAGTTCGATATGACCCATCGAGCTCCTCTTGCGCTGAAGAAAAGTCCCCCTGGATCCCCTTCCATAGTCCAAGGAAGTTCCCATAGTTGATTAAAATCACCTAACGACAAAGAGAATAAATATAGATATCAAAAAAGATCTTCAAAGGATTCATCTCCTCAAGGGGTTTGGATTGTAAAAATGTGATTTGATCATTCTTAACAGGGTTAGATCTTTTTTAATGAGGTTTAAACGTTTTTAATGGAGTTGGATACCCCCTCAAGGATCCGAATCCTTTAGAAAGAATCCCACCAACTTAAGAGAGGCCCAAACCCTTAAAGAATGATCCTTTAGAAAGAATCCAACCACCTTGAGAGAGACCCAGTCCTTTTAAGGGGGATCCAACATCATTAGAAAGGATCCAACTCTACATCTAGTGCTACAGTTACACTGGGCAAAGTAATGATTGGATTACAAAGATTCTCTTGGAATTTTGTCCAAGGTTAGAGTGTAACCATAGTTTTAAGCTATGGTTATACACCAACCTTGGACAAAACCCAATTGGTTCGTTGGAATCCAACCGTTGCATTGACTAGTAGTGTAACCGTAGCATAAGAACGCTTTCACTTTGCTGTCAGTTTGGGCAGACTCCCCATGCCGTTCATTTCAGTCTCTACTTAACCCCGTTGATATGATGAGGTTACTGATTTTATTTTAGTTAAAGCCAGACGAATTTAGTCGTTTTAGAGGACGTCCCAGTAACGAGAGGGTTAACTGCAATTAAGTGTACCGTGGGAATCACCGTTACAAAAATAAACAAACAAATAAATAGATAAATAAATGAATAGGTGAATAAATTAAATAAGTTACATAAGTCCGATAAATCAAATACATAAGATGAGATAATTGAAATAAATTTAATTAGTCAAATATATCAAAGTGAATAGATGATATAGTTAAAACAAATAGGACACTTATGATAAATCGAATAGATAAAATGGGTAGGTAAAAGATGTAGGAGGAAAAAATGGAAAGAAACCTGCAAGAGTGATGGCTTTCTTCAATACCTGGAGAGCCTTCAGACTCGAAGAAGACTTCTTCTACTTCTTCGCCAACCGGAGAACCTTCAACAACCGGAGGAGTGTTCTTCCATTAGTGAATGAATCAGATATATCTAATTCGCTTTTCCAACAGCACAGCCTTCTGCCACCTGGATTATCAGACATCTCTGCCAACACACACCTCAGCACTCGTCTGTGATCACACGCATCTGCCAACACAATACAGCTTATGTCTGTGTCAATACTTACACTTGTTTAATCTACTTCTGGTGTATGATTTTCCTGAGATCCCCGTTTCTTAGACAATCTTAACAATAGGAGCCTCTAACCTAAATCTTTAAAGAGGCAAGGTCTTTTAACTGTCACAAGTGCAGCACATACACAGACGAACACCCACACACATGAATATATATATATATATATATATGTGTATATATGTATATGTATATCTTTTTTCAACCACATTAACTTTTTTTTACTTTTAATTCCATGTCATCACGAACGAGACTGACAATGCGCTCGACGGAGACATATACGGAAACTGATACGAAGTGAAGCCAAGGGCTCGAACCTCAGCTCAGACGTGTCAAAGTAAGAGTGACTAACCACTGCGCCATCAAGAGAGATATAAGTTGAGCACATTTTCTTATATTTGTATGCTCAAGCTACATACATATACACGAATCTTGTGCTCAACCCATCCCCGCTATGATGGTACAATGGTAGTATTGTTTGCGCGCATACTTGTATGTATGATTTTTAACTGCCCCTCTTAGTAATGTATTCATGTATTTCCTGCCTAGGGCTGGGCAAATTGCGCTAAAATTAATGACGAAGGTTATAAAAAAAAAGGCAGAAGAAACGTATGATTCTGACCCTGGAATGTGCCTAAAGACGAGTGTCTTGGGTCGAGGTGGGAGACGGGGGCAAAGAGGGAGTGGGTGGGTGTTACCGGGTCGTTTTCGTCCCGGTAACTTTTATGTTTATCTCTGGAGTTTATGCGAGGAGGGTACCTGGGAAATTATCCCCCTGTTCACCTCTCCCCCTCTCCCCTTTTCTCCCCCTTTCCCTTCTCCCCCCCCTTTCCCTTCTCCCCCTTTTCCTCTCATATCCTTGCAACTTCCCTCCACCCCTTCTCCCCCCTTACCCACATCCCCCTTCTCTCCTGTCCCCATCTTTCCCCTTCTCCCCCTTTTCCCTCTGCTCCCTTCCTTCTTTCTTTCTCATATCCCTTCAACATCCCTCCACCCCCTCATCCCCCTCCCCCTCATCCCCCTCCCCCTCATACCCCTCCCCCTCATACCCCTCCCCCCTCATCCCCCTCCCCCTCATCCCCCTCCCCCTCATACCCCTCCCCCCTCATCCCCCTCCCCCTCATCCCCCTCCCCCTCTCCCCTTTCATTTCCCCTCCCCCCTTTCATTTCCCCTCCCCATCTTTCCTCCTCCCCAACTTCCCCCTCTCCCCCTCTCCCCACTCTCCCCCTTTTTCCCCTCTCCCCCTTTCCCCCCTTTCCTCTTATTCATATCCTTGCAACGTCCCTCCCCCCTGGCGCTCCCGCCCTCCAGTTCATTGGCCCGCACCCAAAAAAAATTCGGATTTTTCAAAATTCATTTTTTGCTGTTTTGTTGTACCTCATAAAGTTGTTGATGGAAATCTGCCAACGCCACTGTTGTCTGCCAACAAGAGACTGTGGCTGAGTCAACGTTGTGGTGAATTTGTTGTCAGATGTGGACAACAAATAGACTACGTCGAGTTGCGTCAACATGAGGCAAAACGCCCCAGTGTGACCATGGCTAAACGTGGACCCCTGTCTATCGATGTTCGCTTTATTTGTAAACTGATTCGCATGGTTGAGCCTTCATGTATATATAATATATATATATATATATATATATATATATATATATATATATATATATATATATATATATGCGTGTGTGTGTGTATGTGTGTGTGTGTGTGTGTGTGTGTGTGTGTGTGTGTGTGTGTGTGTGTGTGTGTGTGTGTGTGTGTGTGTGTGTGTGTGTGTGTGTGTGTGTGTGTGTGTGTGTGAAATAAACAATATTAATAATAATCGGTTTATCAAATTAACAGCAATACAGAGATAGACTGACAATATACAGTTTTTCTGAATCTTAGAACTAGTCTAATTCAAGTACATAATGTGTTAGGCGTTGTTGTCCACATATGGCGGTGGCAAACCTTCATTTTGTGTGTGTGTGTGTGTGTGTGTGTGTGTGTGTGTGTGTGTGTGTGTGTGTGTGTGTGTGTGTGTGTGTGTGTGTGTGTGTGTGTGTGTGTGTGTGTGTGTGTGTTTGCGTGCACATCACTTCATCAAAACGTGTCTACACCAACATCACCACAGTCATCGACGTCATCACCATCAACATCATAACATTATCATTTTCACCATCATCGTCATCGAAATCATCACTTTCCATTCATTACAGTCATGAACAGTACCATAATCATCATAAAAATAATGTTTCTCCTCCTCTTACTCCTCTTCCTCACCATCACCATCATTATCTTCACCACCACCACCGTCGTCGTCGTGCGTGGTCATCATCATCATCATCATCATCATCATCATCATCATCATCATCATCATCATCATCATCATCATACCATCATCATCATCATCATCATCATCATCATCATCATCATCATCATCATCATCATCATCATCATCATCATCATCATCATCATCATCATCATCATCATCATCATCATCATCATCATCATCACATCATCATCATCATCATATCATCATCATCATCATATCATCATCATCATCATCATCATCATCATCATCATCACCACAGCCATCATCCCAATCACCTTCAACTGTACCATCTCCACCTTCGTCTCCATCACCAATATCACCACCATTATTATCAGCACCACCACTACTATCACCAGCACCACCACTATCACCAGCGCCACCATTATCACCAGCACCACCACTATCACCAGCGCCACTATCACCAGCATCACCACTATCATTAACACTATTATCACCAGCACCACCACTATCACCAGCACCACTATCACCAGCACCACTATCACGAGCGCCACCATTATCACCAGCACCACCACCAACACTACCATCACCAACACCACCACTATCACCACTACTACCACCACCAGTATCACCACCACCAATATCACCACCACTACTATCACCAGCACCACCACTATAACCATCGCCACCATTATCACCACCACCACTATCACCACTACTAGTATCACCACCACCACTATCACCAGCAACAACACTATTACCCCACCACTATTATCACCAGCACCATTATTTCCTTGGTTTTCTCCCCTTTCGCAAGTACGTGTGTTGATGAGCTGTGCAGCACACACTGTTCAAATTTGCACACATTGTGGACGGTATTTACACAACACCAGACGCGAATACTGGAAAGAGAGAGAGAGAGAGAGAGAGAGAGAGAGAGAGAGAGAGAGAGAGAGAGAGAGAGAGAGAGAGAGAAAGGTGGTGGAGAGAAAGAGAGAGATAGAGAGAGAGGAAAAGAGAAAACTTGGGTACTGCTGGATTTTGCGTTCCGGGAGAGGACGGAACAATTGTTCCGTGTGACTGCGGAAAGCGTTGACTACGGAACGCCGTGTCCCGGGCAACTACAGGACAGTGATCTACACAAGAACGGAACACAGTATAACGAGTGAACAAGGAACATTGTTCTGTAGAAGTCCGGAACAGTGTTCCGCATAAGAACGGAACACAGTGTTACAGGGTTGCCTAACGCGGAACAAAGCTAACAAGGGTTCCGTATGACTGTGGAACGAAGGAGTGGAAAATGAGAGTAGAATGTGAGATTGGAACACGATAGTGGAACGTGAGAGCGGAACACGAGAGTGTAACGTTAGAGTGAAACATAAGAGTAGAACGTGAGAGTGGAACAGAGAGTAGAACGCGAGAGTGGAACACACAGGAACGCAAGAATGGAAAGCAAAACGGAGCGTGAGATTGGAACGTGGGGGTGGAACGCGAAATTGGAACGTGAGAGCGGAACGTGAGATTATAGCGTGAGAGTGGAATGCGAGAGCGGAACACGAGATTAGAATGTGAGAGTGGAACATAAGAGCGGAACGTGGGAACGGAACGTGAGAGTGGAACGTAAGAGCGAAATGTGAGTGGAACGTGAGAGCGAAATGTGAGTGGAACGTGAGAGCGGAACGTAAGAGCTGAATGTGAGAGTGGAACGTGAGAGCGGAACATGAGAGTATAACGTAATAGTGGAATATGAGAGCGGATCTTAAGAGCTGAACGTGAGAGTGGAACGTGAGAGCGGAATAGGCGTGTTCAGGAAGCGGGAACGTGAGAACGGCGTTGTCTATTTGCTCAACACTCGAGTCGGTGTCGTTCCTGCCCCCCTCCCCCTCCCCCTCCCCCTCCACCCCCGTCCACCACTCCACCCCCGTCCACCACTCCACCACCAGCCCCCTTTCCCCTCCTCCCGTGCCCCTGAATACCAAATCATTGCCAAGAAATACCAAGTGGTATTACCATATGGTATTACTGCACCACCCATAATTCAACCAAGCCTCCGTTATTGATGCTGTTCTTCTGGTATTGTAGTTTTTTTTTGTGTCTGTTATTGATTCATTTAACACGTTTTGAGACTTCCGAGTGATTGAAATCATCTGACGCTAGTGCGTTGTGGACGCTCATCGCACTGAGGGAATCTATGCGAAGGAAAGTTGAGAAGATAATAATTCCACTTTAGTTGGCGATAATGCCATCGCCGCCATGTGAATGGTGATGGTGGTGATGAATGGTAATAAGAATATTAATGGTAATGATAATAATAATAATGGTAATGATAATATTAATGATAATAATAATGGCAATGATAATAATCGTAATGATAATGATTAAAATAAATATAATTAAAATTATGATGAAAATAATAATAATAATGATGATAATAATGATAATGATGATGATAATTGTCATGATAATGATAATAATGACAATAATATTGGTGATAATATTAATGATGATAATGATGATAATAATGATAAAAAAAAATCTGGCATTGAGCACAATGAAGACACTGAATGATCTCATTTTGTTTAAGTGATTGATGAAATGTTCGTTCTTATGCATTACATCGTCAGCGATTTTTTATTTATGTTGAATTTTTAGTTTGTTATTTTATTTATTTACATTTTTATTCTGCTTATTTCGTTTGATTTTTATCTATTTTCTCTTACTTGTTTTCTTTTGTTTATCTATTGTTTATTCATACATCAATTCATTTTATTTTATTTTCTATTTGTGTATCTATTCATACATTTATTTTTTATTCACCTATTTTTCATTATACTGTTTATCTATTTTGTTTATTCATTATATTTTTTTATTTTAATTAATAGTATTAATATTGATACTATTATTATTATTACTTTTTTGTTTATCTATCTATTTTATTTATTTTATTTTATTTTATTTTATTTTATTTTATCTTATCCTATTTATTTATCTTTTATATATATATTTTTTTATCGCCAACTTTTCCCTTAACTATTCCTCAAGCAAAAGTTTTGGTAATCATTCTTCAGTCACTCAATCCCTATCGGTATCCGACACACAAGTTGACAACACAACTCACCCCCCCCCATCTTGCTTCCGCCCCCCACCGTCTCTCCACCTCCTCCTCCTCTACCTCCCCTCCTCATCATCATCTCCCTCTACCCCCCTCCTTCTCCTCTTCCTCCCCTATGCTTCCTTCTCTTCATCCTTCCCTCTCCTTGTCTACCTCCTCCCTCTCCTTACCTCCCTCCTTCTTCACTATTTAATCCTGATCTACCTTGTCCTTCTGTATCTACTCTCTCTACCTCCTCCTTCTCCTACTCTTCCCTCTCCTACTCTCCCTCCTCCTCATTATCATGATCCTTATCCTCGTGCTCCTCTTCACCATCATCCTTAGCCTCCTCCTCCTCCTCCTCCTCCTCCTCGTCTTCCTCCTCTTCTTTATCATCATCCTTCTCCTCTTCGCGGAGTTATCGGAAGTGTGTTGGTCTCCGATTCCCAGCAGCGACTAGGACAGAGGTGGCGGCTTCGGCCGCAGCTGCTCAGCGCCTCCTGGCGTAGGCTCCTGACTTTTTTCTTTTACGCCATCATCACTACCATCTGCCCTCTACATCTTGCTCCTCTTTCTCCTCCTCTTATTTTTCCTCTTCCTCCTCTTCCTCATTTTCCCCGTCTTTCTCTTCCTCTTCCGCCTACTCTTCCTCCTCATCCTCCTCCTTTTCCTCCTCTTCCACCTCTTCTTCCTCTTCTTCCTCATTTTCTTTCCTATTTTTTCTACTCCTCTTCCTCCTCCTCCTCTTCCTCCTTTCTTTCTCCTCCTCTCTTTCTCCTCTTCTTCCTTCTGCTCCGCCTCCTCCTCTTTCTCCTCCACCTCCTACTCTTCCCCCTCTTCCTCCTCCTTTTCCTTCTGCTCCTCCTCTTCCTCCTCCTCTTCCTCCTCCTCCTCCTCCTCCTGTTCCTCCTCTTCCTCCTCTTCCTCCTCGTCTTCCTCCTCCTCCTCTTCCTTCTGCTTCTCCTCTACTTCCTCTTCTTCCTCCTCCTCTTCCTTTTCCTCCTCTTCCTCCTCTTCGTCCTCTTTAAAGAGCATAAAAGCCGTGACGCCTCAGCCCCTTTGCACGGTTTCCACCCATCCCACCCACCCACCCACCCATCGTCAGCCTCCCTCAAGGCTTTGTATGGATTAAACCCTCCTTAGGGCCACTTGGCTCATTAAACTCCTTTTATTATTTTTTTCGTCCTTTTTTAACCGTGATTTTATAAACGATCTTACTTTCTTTCCGTTTTCCTGTATCATAATTTGTCTTAGTTGTTGTTGTTGTTATTGTTGTTGTTGTTGTTGTTGTTGTTGTTGTCGACATTATTATTGTTATAAATGATGACAATATTATTGATGTTAATATTATTGATATCAATATTTTTTTTATTATCAATATCATAAGTATTGTCCATGTCATCATTAGTATCAATTTCGTCAAAATTCTTATCATCACCGTCTTCATCATCGCCATCATCACCATTATCATCACCAGGAGATTTGCCATTATTTTCATTATCATTATCACAACTCCCATACCATTAATTTCATACTACAGTTCCATACCACATCACAGCGCTCTTCCACCACCACCCCAACACCCTTGCTACCTTACACCACCCCATACCACCATCCTCCATACCAATACCAACCTACACTACCACGAGCATTATTGTTGCGAGTTGCCTTTCCATTAAAATGAACATTTTGTCTCTTAAATTTT
>NC_134790.1:31638198-31643198 GCF_046742065.1 Oratosquilla oratoria
TCTGGCCAGCTAATCACCAGTTGCCTTTCCCTTTCATGTCAACATATCCACAAACTACCTCTTCTTTTGATGATTGATGATTCGCTTTAATGTCGCGAAACTCCCCCTATCAGGAGGCTAAGACGGTGTCCCTTGCAGAGGACTTTGTAACGTGGAATTTAATCAACCATGCCCTTGGTCCAACTCGCTGGCGGCAAGGTTCGAACTGCCCACACCACGACCTCCGCCCCAAGTAGCGATGCTCTAACCAGCTCGTCCCTAAGGAGGTAAAAACCCTTGGTGTATAGACAGATAGACATCTTCTTATGCTAGCAAGTTACAAAGTAATTTTAGACTCCTAAGAAGTAAAAGACTTTTGAGAACGAGGCAACACAAAATCGGTAAACTAACAAGACCGGGAAGACAACCTACGAAAAATAAATTAGTAAGTGTTATGTTGACGAGGGTATCCTACGAAAAAGAAAAAAAGGCAACTTTGTTATGGAGCTGCCAGAAATGTAATACACTCCAAATTGGACTACAAAAAAATTATTAACCCCAAGTTGGACTATTTCTAGAAGCATAAGCACACCCGAAGGAACAAGACGCATCTAGAGCTTCTAGTTCGGGAAATTGCACCTCCACGTCGAGTTTCTAGAATGTAGAGACTAGAATAAGCGAAGAGAGAGACCAGCACATGCACAGAGATCCCCCACTTTTAATAGATTGCATGTAATCTAGTAGAAATAGATGGACGAAAGGACGAGGAAAGAGTCCAAGCGAAGTAAGAAGACCTTTCTAGAAGTACCAACACTAGAATGCAGTTCACCAGTGTTTCTATCCTTTCGGATATTCCCGCGTCGTGGCAGAGAGAGCGTAAAGAGGTGAACTTACGGAAGGTTAGAAAATAAAGAAGAGAGTTTTAAATATTTTGGAGAATTTTATTAAGAAAAAAAGAGTAATAACACAGGTTCTTCTGGCTCCAGAGGAGGTCTTCCTGGGCAGAACGATAACAACGAGGCCAGAGTTGGTTCTCGGGCTTAGGGAACTTGACATGATCCGACACGCATGACCTGGCACGTCGTCGTCGCCGTCGTCGTTGTCATCGTCTCCAACTCACATATTATTGTCTTTGTTTGAGAGGGGGAGGAAAATAGAAAGAGAGATAGTGAGAGAGAGAATAAGAGAGACAACACTACAATTCAGCTCAACAAAAGAGATATAAAAAGAACTTTCATTACTCTGTGTGTGTGTGTGTGTGTGTGTGTGTGTGTGTGTGTGTGTGTGTGTGTGTGTGTGTGTGTGTGTGTGTGTGTGTGTGTGTGTGTGTGTGTGTGTGTGTGTGTGTGTGTGTGTGTGTGTGTGTGTGTGTGTGTATGTGTGTGTTTGTGTGTGTGTGTGTGTGTGTGTGCGTCTGTGTATGTGTGCGTGTGTGTTTGTGTGTGTGTGTGTATGTGTGTGTGTATATGTGTGCGTGTGTGTGTGCGTGCGTGCGTGCGTGCTAAAGGCCTATACATATCACATATTAACACGTGTGCTACACACATACTCTACTTGCATATGGAACAATATATTTGTAGAAGCTTTATACCTGGTTCTGTTTGCTGAAATAAAATATGTTCCGAAACTAACAAACGACCCTCAGACCTTCCTGAACTTAACTATGAAAAATATACCTTTAGTCGTTGTTGTTGTTGTTGTTGTTGTTGTCGTTTCCGGGCTTATAGGAGTGTTGATGATGGTTGCACATTGGAGTGTTTGTGACTTGAGTTATTGGAGTTGAGTATATGGGAATATTGACATCCTACTTTTTTGTCTGTGTGTGTGTGTGTGTGTGTGTGTGTGTGTGTGTGTGTGTGTGTGTGTGTGTGCGTGCGTGCGTACGTGCGTGTGTGGTCCTCCTTTTTACCTCCTCTTTTTGTTACCTTCATGTTATATACAGAAATAAATATGAAGACAATCTATGAACGTATTTCTCATATAAAAGTACAAAACTTTCTCGTATTCTCTTTTGTAGCCATAGACTCTCACCCAAAAAAAATCACAATAGAGACATTTTCGTTTTTTATATGAATTGTTTACCGTGTTTGTGCGTACATAGTCAACGCTCTAGTCTTGTACCTGCGTGCAGTACATTCATACAAACTTCATATAGACATCACGATTACACATTAATTCGTGTATTTTTTGTGCGTATGTCGCGCGTGTGCGTATAGTTGTGTGCGTATGGTGTACGTTTGCGTATGTTGTACGTGCATGTTGTACGTGTGCGTATATTGTATTTGTCATTAGACCAACTGAGTTCGGACTACTCATAAGAACGTATGAACATAAGAATGAAGGAGACTGTAAGAGACCATAAGGCCTACACTAGACAGTTCCGTGTCCTTTACCACCTGCCAGCTATGTATACCTTCCCTTTTCTTTCCAGTTTCTTCGTTAATGTCTCTCTTACTTCTGCTCTCTTTTTCTTCTTATTATTTTTCCCATGTAACTGCTTAAAGAGACATTAAAAGTTTAGTCTGTTTTTGCTTTGCGCTGGGGCTCGTTTTCACTTTTTTTTTTTTTTTTTTTCATTAGCCAAACGTTCTTAGTCTTTCCAATGAACAGCCAATTGTTTGGTGATCATGGTTTTGTTTCTACGTAAAAGTGACCATTAAAGAGTACACGGATATTCTGCCAATTATAACCACACGTGTTCATTGTGGCATGTAACCCCATGTACACTTGCTCGAGTGTACGCGCAATATAGTACACACACATACACACAACAACATAAACACACACGCAGCATACATACACACACACAACATACACTTACACACACCATACACTCACACACACCATACACACGCAACACACAAACAACATATATATACATAACATACACACACATGTACACACACACACAACACGCACACAAACAACACACACACACACACACACATACACACACACAACATACGCACACACACATGTACACGCGCGCGCTTGCGAATACCAACAACATACACACAGCATGCACACACATACACAATGTACACACAACATGCATACACATCATACGCACACGCATACGCACATAGACAGGCAGTAAACGTGAGAAAACCCCTTTGGGCCTGATGGGATCTCAGATTGGATCCTCAAAGAATGGAGAGAACCACAGGTGGGTAAAGGTACTGGCACACTTGTGTGTGTGTGTGTGTGTGTGTGTGTGTGTGTGTGTGTGTGTGTGTGTGTGTGTGTGTGTGTGTGTGTGTGTTACATTAGTTTTAGCAGAGGTTTCCGGCAATCTATGTTGACTTCAGGAAGGTGTTTGACTCGATATATCTTAGGGTGTTCTGCAATCCTCTGCGGATAGGTGAGGCTCCTGTAAGAGAAGTGTAGCAATTGTCAGTTACCATTTGCCCTTGTATAAAAAGGCGTAAGGAATACAGTTGAGGGGGAAAGAAATCTTAGGCCCGATTCGAAGACCGAGTGTCTGCATCTCATGCTTGCACCTCCAGCTGGAGGTGAGGATGAAGAAAGGGTTTGAAGATGCGTGGTAGGGAGAGGATACTCGATGAGGTCTGTCTTTCAAGTGTGTGTGTGTGTGTGTGTGTGTGTGTGTGTGTGTGTGTGTGTGTGTGTGTGTGTGTGTGTGTGTGTGTGTGTGATTCACCATGGTCTTTGGATCACGTATTGGACTCGTGATCGACAGCTATTTCCCTCCCGGAAGAGAGCTCAGAGCTCGTATGACCGATCTATGGGTAATGCTGTGACCTTACACGCTTACACACCCCCAACTCCCCACCCACGAGAGTTGGAGTAACGACTCGAAGAGCAGCGTGTGTGTGTGTGTGTGTGTGTGTGTGTGTGTGTGTGTGTGTGTGTGTGTGTATGTGTGTGTGTGTATGTGTGTGGACATACGTTCATGTGTAACATATGCGTGCAGGTGATGCGGTGTGATAGGTGGAGGAAAGCTTGAGCTGAAGCGAAGGGAAATTGAATTTCACGCTCTGCGTATTTGCGCATATGCAAAATACCTCTACGGTCAGCGAGGAGGCGATTGCGCAGCTTCCACCCCGCCCAGTGCGGCCTCTCCCTCACCGCCTCCTAACCTCCTCGTCTTCCCTCCTAACCTCCCTCTCCTCCTCCTCCTCCACCACCTCCTACTCACACGGTCTTGACTTGCTACGTCTTGCTCTTCGGTACAGATACAAAGACAAAGAGGAAGCACGAGCTTAACGTATACGATGTGTGTATACAATATATATATATATATATATATTTATATATATATATACTTATATATATTTATATTTATGTATATATATATACTTATATATATATATATACATATATATATATATATGTATATATACTTATATTTATGTATATATATATATATACTTATATATATACATATATATATATATACATATATATATATAATGTATGTATGTATGTATGTATGTATGTATGTATAAAAAGATATTCTCCCCAAAGCAGACACCTTGCCGTCCGTGAGTAACCTTAAGTATCTTCATGTCTACATGAGTTATGTCAATTAGATGAACATCTTTCGAGTATCTCCCATATCAGAAAGGTCTTTTACAAAAAATGAGCCAAGATCAGTTCGCACGCACGTAATCACCATTGTAGGACACACGTCCCTGGTGGCGATCAAGGATGCATTTCGTAGATGTATGGGGTAACTTCATAATGACAGTGTGGGCCGTTGGGGGCCCCGGGAAAATAAGGTGGCATCAACTGTGTTTCTCACCGGGAACTTTGTAACAAGGATATGAGATTATACTTCCACAACCTCCCAACTCATCATGACCAGGACAAGCAAAACTATCACGGCGTTATTTTTGGGTCATCGTCCAACCGCACTATGTCGTGTGCTTACGGCTAGTGCAGCACCAAATGTACGTCCAAGGAGATCCAATTCTTGGACATTAAGCGACCTGAAGGAGGGTCTGTACGTACAACGGGAGAACCTCTCAGACTACAAACTAGAGAATTTAATGAAAGAA
>NC_134790.1:31648198-31655698 GCF_046742065.1 Oratosquilla oratoria
ATTTGATTGTATCTTGTTTTGTTTTGCTTTGTTTTTTATCTTATTTCACGATATCTTAATTGTTTATTTATCTATTCATTTTATTAATTTATTTTTTCTTCTAACCACCCATCGGTTTCAGGACAACGTCAGTACAAAGCTTTCTAAGTTTGGAACAATTTGTCTGTACTATTCTAGAACACGGCACAACGCGCCCTCAACATCTAGAGCCCTCTGCTAATCTTTTTTTTTTTTACTTCATAGACACTCATAGACACTTCCAGGAACGAGACAAAACAAGTCGTCCTTTTTCTGGAACGACGCTACTTTTTTCAAAAACTGGAACCCCCGCTTGGCCTTGCCCTGTACAACTAGTTTTCTCAAAAACATTTTTTTTTCTTGCAAGGAAATGGCGGGTACTTCTATGTTCAGACCCCAACAAAGTTTTCTTTGTATCTTTTTTCTTTTCTTCCTTCCTATTTTCCTTTCTTCCCTCCTCTCTTCCTTTCCCTTCACTCATTCTTCCTCTCTTTCTTTCCTCCTACCTGTAATCCTTCCTTCCCTTGTTCCTTCCTTCCTTTCTTTCTTCGTTATTTCTCTTCCGTTCTTCCTTTTCCCTTTCCTTTCTTCCCTCCTTCCTCCCTCCCTCTCTTCCTTTCTTTCTTTTTTCTCCTTTTCCTCCCCTTCCCTTTTCTTCCTTCCGTCCTTCCTTTCTTATACAGACACGAAAGCCCTTTACAACCCCCGACCTCCATTCACCCAGTCTCTTCGCGCACTAACCGTCTCTCCCCGTCTCTGTGTTCCGCAGTTGGGTCACCGACAAGAGGAACTGGTACTGCGATAAGGGGTCTGAGCATCAGGACAACGGGTCGCCCATCCTCTGCGGCAACGCGACAGGGGCCAGGTGAGTCTCGGGGAGGAGGAGGAGGAAGAGGAGGAGGAGGAGGAGGAGGAGGAGGGGTAGGAGGAAAAGTAGAAACCTGAGGAGGAGGAGATGGAGGAGGAAGAGAAGAAAGAGAAGGACGAGAAGCAAGAGGATAATGAGGAATAAAGTATGAGAAGCAGGAGGAGGAGGCGGAGGAGGTGGAAGAGGAAGAGGAAGAGGAGGAGGAGGGGTAGGAGGAAGGGTAGGAGGAGGAGTAGGACCCCGAGGAGGAAGAGAAGGAGGAGTATGAGAAGAAAGAGAAGGAAGAGAAGCAAGAGGATAAGGAAGACTAAAAGTGTGAGAAGCAGGAGGAGGAGGAGGAGGAGATTAGGAGAGACAAGAGAAGAAGGAGGAGCAGAAGGGCCAGAGAAGGTGAAGAGGGAGAAACTAGATTTGGAGAAGTAAGAGGAGAAGTGGAGAAGGAAGGGGAGGAGAGTCAGGAAGAGGAAGAGGAAGAGGAACAGCAGAAAGTTGAGGAGGAGGAAGAGAAGTAGAGAGAGGATGAGGAGAAGGATGAAGAGGAGCAAGAGAAAGAAAAATAAGATGAGAAGGAGGTGAAGGAGGAGGAGGGAGAGGAGTGGTGAGAACAAGATGAAGAGAAGGATGAAGAGGAGCAGGAGAAATAAAAACAAGGAGAAGAGGAGGAGGAGGAAGAGGAGGTGGAGGAGGAGGAGGAGGTGGAAGAGTAAGAGGAGATGGAGGAGGTGGAAGAGGAGGAGGTGGAGGAGGAAGAGGAGGAGGAGGAGGAGGTGGAAGAGGAGGAGGAGCAGCAGCAGATGGAGGAGGTAGAGGTGGAAGAGGAGGAGGAGGAGGAGGAGGACTGGAAGACTGGAACGGCAGAGGAAGATGAAAGGAAATGAATTAGCGAAAAGGAAGGAAGAAAGAGAAGAAAGTTGGAGCAATGCAGTGTGATGCCCCGTTGCAGAACAGATGCTGACTCTGCTGGAGTTTAGTGTTCTGCTGTTCTGTTCTCTCCTGTTCTCTGGATGTTCCCTTGTTATGCTTGGATAAGTGGAGCCAGATGTTGTGTATGTTATATGTATGGTAGCCAATGGGAGCAATAGTAGTCCCTGCAGATGAGAGCAATGTAAATCTGTTTATCGTAGTTGTAGTCCATACATATGGGAGTAATATTGTCTATTTAACGTAGTTATAGCCCCTACAGATGGGAGTAATTGTAGTTTATTTTACCTATCGTAGTCAGTCCTTGGACCCTGGGGAAGAGAACAATGTCGATTAGATTCTTCTCCAGAGCAGTCGACCTCGAGATTTTCATTCTCGTTCTCGTTCTCGTTCTCGTTCTCCGAAGTCTTTCCTCGACCGAAGGACGAGACGAGTTCTTACTTAGAACGGGATAGATGTATAAGATGTATAATGTATTTTGTTTGAATAGGAATGAATAATTACATGTACTGTATTTGGATATAAGAGTCTTATTGGCCTCTTTGTCGTGTCTCCGGCGAGTTGAGGGACAGGATGGAAAGAGGCTCTTTTCAACTTAGAGAAAGAAATGGAGTAGAGAGCGTGGACAGATGGATAGGAGTGAGATCTGAGAACGTAATTGCGGGGGATGGGTTGTTGAAATGGTCAAATATGATTAATTGAAGATGAGATAGACGAGGAATGTGAAATGACGGAGGAAGATGTAAGTGGGTGAATGAGAAAAGGTTAAGGTTTGGATAAGAGAGAAGGGGAAAAGAGAAAGAGAGAGAGAGGGAGAGAGAGAGAAAGAGAGCATTTCGAGCAGTGAAAGCAAGTAAACAGGCCTGCAATTGGCCAAGTGGAAAATTCGTAGTGAAACAGTAGAAAGAATTGACAAGAGCGAGGCTGGGAGTAGAGCAGAAGCCCGAATGGGATGGACTAAAGGGGATGAGGCATTCAGCCCAAGAAAGGGACACGCACGCGCGCGCGCATGCACACACGCACGCACGCATACACGCAGGCACGCATGAACACTCCCACACGGTGTGCGTGTTTGCATGCATTCGTGTACGTGAACAGTTACCCAAACACACACACGTACACGTAAACACATACATTCACGTACACATGCTGATACACACACACACACACACACATACAAAACACACACACACACACACACACACATAAAACACACACACACACACACACACACACACACACACACACACACACACACACACACAAAAACACACACACACACACACAAAACACACACACACACATACAAAACACACACACACACACACACACACACACACACACACACACACACACACACACACACACACACACACACACACGCACACACACACACACATATATACACACATGTACTTTAATATGTACATCACAAATATAGATACATGAATATGCACACAATGCAAAGAATCGCACACACACGCACACATACACACGGACACACACACACACATACACACACACACACACACACACACACACACACACACACACACACACACACACACACACACACATAGGCAGGTAGGTACAGAGTAAATGAGCTACTGTGTGGCACGCAACTGCAATCATCTGCGCAGTGAGCCTCCGCTGTCTGCTACGCAGCACATTTGCCGTCTGCGCAGCTTCCTGCAGCTGGTCGAGCGCAACGCGGATGTGGGAGTAGCTGGGTGGGGAAGCTGTGCAGCTGTCGTGGGTGGCTAGGAGACCTTGCAGCTGCCCGGAACGAGGCCAGCAGTTGTTGCAGCTGCGCCGAAGAAGGAAGGAATGAGCAGTTTCAGTTTTATTGGATGTATCCTCATCGTGTCTGGGTGGGAGTGGGTGCATCCCTTTGGCTACCCCCATTGTAAGGGGGAAAAACCCTTGGTCTATAGATGGATCATCATCGTGAGTGTCATGGCACGGGAAGGGTTTCCAAATGGAGGCCAGGGTGGTGAATTGGCTCAGAATGATCTCGGTACAGGTTCTTTCACTTTTGTGTAATACAGTGATTCTTGTCCCCATATCGTGGGTCGTAGATTTCGGACGTCTTAAGTATACGATGGTCATACATTTCGGACCTCGTAAGTATACGATGGTAGTAGATTTCGGACCTCGTATGAGCCTTTCCGACCTCATATGTATGTGCTGGGTTATAGATTTCAGACCTTGTAAGTATACGATGGATTGTAGATTTCGGACCTCGTATGAACCATTTCCGATCTCGTAAGTTTACGACGTCAACAATACGCTCAATACAGCTTCACAAAAGGCATCACCCACTGTAGTACATATAAATGAAGCCAGCTGTGCATACTGGAGATGCTGCACCCGTGCAGCTGCGGGAAGGACGATGGATCTAGAAGCTGGTTGGGCGGGGTTGGTTGAGAAACCAATCATACGGGAATCAAAACACCTTATTGTCTACCTGGTGGCTAGTAAACCCCCTACGTCATCAGAGACGTCATAGTTACGTCACCGATGTCATAGTTACGCCATCTGATGATATTGATACGTTTTATTTGGGATTTTTATCTCTAATGGAGGTGTCACACTGCGGAGGCCAGGTTAGATTTACAAGTTGAATTAGTCTGATAAAATCACCTGGGCGATAGCCTCAACTTTATATAACGACCCCCCCCCCTCGTTAATAAACTGTCATAACGTCATAACCTTTCGAGTCTAATGACTCGAAAGGGAGACTTTGCTATAAGCAACAGCAAGCCGCAACGGTAGCGCCGGACAATGTAACACCGGTCATAGGTCCTGTTCACACCAGCGGTTTCAGCCGCGGAAGTTTAATTACAGTGTAAGTCAATGGAGGTGTTCACATATAACCGTGCAGTTTTTGCTCGACTATATGGTGGTGGTAGTGGTAGTAGTAGTAGTAGTAGTAGTAGTAGTAGTAGTAGTAGTTGCAGTAGTAGTAGTAGTAGTAGTAGTAGTAGTAGTAGTAGTAGTAGTAGTAGTAGTAGTAGTAGTAGTTGCAGTAGTAGTAGTAGTAGTAGTTGCAGTAGTAGTAGTAGTAGTAGTAGTAGTAGTAGTAGTAGTAGTAGTAGTAGTAGTAGTAGTTGTAGTAGTAGTAGCAATAGTACGAAACTATGCTAAAGGATCTTTAATCCCTTCGCCATGGAAGAGGTCACGTCCATCTCAATAGAATAGCCTGGCGGCATTGAGGGATGAAGGGAGGAGTAGATGAGATAGGGAGGAAGGGGAAGAGGAAGGTAGAGCGACCGAATGCTGTAGGGGATTCTAGACTCTTGAAAGAAGTCGGGAGAATGGCTTTTGTTCTCGTGAAGGGAATAGACTATTTTGGTTTCTGGAAGACAGTAGTACTTCCCATTCAACGTTATGGAGGAGAGGAGAGGAGAGCAGAGGAGGTGAGAGCAGAGGTGAGGTGAGAGGAGAGGAGAGAAGATAAGGTGTGAGAGGGGAGGTGAGAGGAGAGGAGAGGAGAGGAGGAGAAGAGGAGCATCGCGTAGGATGAGGAGGAAGAGGAGAGGAGGAGCATCGCGTAGGGTGAGGAGGAGGAAGAGGAGGAGGAGAAGGAGGAAGAAAAGGAGGAGGAGGAGGAGCAAATGCGTCAGGTACACAGAATACAATTCCAAACAAATGGGAATAAGCAGAAGACTTTGGACCATGGCAGTGTAGGTGTAGCCGGCACTGTCACTGCGACAGTGTCGTAGGTCGGGAGGTGTTCCCAGGGAATAACGAATAGGTGTACCCCTCTCAGCTTCCGTCGGGGAATGTCCTTCTGCTGAAGAAAAACACCTGCCGGAATTCGATATGAGACGAATGAAATGAATGAAATGAATGAAATGAATGAAATGAATGAAATGAATGAAATGAATGAAATGAATGAAATGAATGAAATGAATGAATGAAATTAATTAGATTAATTAGATTAATGAAATTAATGAAATTAACTAAATTAATTAAATTAATTGAATTAATTAAATCAAAATTAAATTAAGTGAATGAAACGAATGAAATGAATGAAAAAAGTGAATTAGATTAAATGAATGAAATGAATGAAATGAATGAAATGAATGAAATGAATGAAATGAATGAAATGAATGAAATGAATGAAATGAATGAAATGAATGAAATGAAATTAATGAATGAAATTAATGAATGAAATTAATGAATGAAATTAATGAATGAAATTAATGAATGAAATTAATTAAATTAATGAAATTAATTAAATTAACTAAATTAACTAAATGAATTAAATTAATTGAATTAATTAAATCAAAATTAAATTAATTAAGTGAATGAAACGAATGAAATGAATGAAAAAGTGAATTAGATTAAATGAATGAAATGAATGAAATGAATGAAATGAATGAAATGAATGAAATGAATGAAATGAATGAAATGAATGAAATGAATGAAATGAATGAAATGAATGAAACGAATGAATCTAATTAATCAAAATAAGTAAGAAATAAGAAATAATTAAATAAGATGTGCAGAGGTAAAGATTAAGTGAGTAAATGAAAAACAAATGAAGACAAAGAAAAATTACTTTCTGACTGTTACTGACAGATATGAGGCCTGGGAGTACACGAAGTAGGCAAATGGAATTCCATGTAAGAGGAGACAGCTTCCAGAATTGCTCCTCTTTCAGAATCACCTTTCTTCTTCTTCCTCTTCTTCTTCTTCTCATCTTTTTTTTCTTCTTCTTCCTCTTCCTCTTCTTTATCTTCTTCTCCTCTTTTTTCTTCTTCCGTGCGTGTGTGTGTGTGTGTGTGTGTGTGTGTGTGTGTGTGTGTGTGTGTGTGTATTCATCTGAAGGGGATGGGTCATAATTCTGAAAAAAATCGCACGGCGGCAGCCATAACACACATGTAGGATACACAACCTAACTGCTTAGGGTTGAAGAGATGAAGATCAGTGTTTGTGAGATGAAGATTGGATAGAGATAATGAAGACTAGATTATGAGATAAGAAGAGAAGAGAGTAGGTTAGGGATAAGTGGTCTTAAAGCGGGGATTGGTGGAGTCGGAGGTGGAGTAGGAGGAGTAGGAGGTGGAGGAGGAATAGGAGGAGGTGGGTTAGTAGGAGGAAAGGTGAAGTAGGAGGTGGAGTAGGAGTAGGAGGAGGAGGTGGAGTAGGAGGAGGAAGTGGAGCAGAAGGAGGAGGTGGAGTAGGAGGTGGAGTAAGAAGTGGAGGTGCCAGTGTAAATAGGTTTCAATCCAAACAAATAGTGGAGGAATTGGGAGAGGGTGAAACAATTAATTTAGCGGTAAAGAAAAAATCAAATTAGGCCGGGCAAAAAATTTCGGGCCTTATTGCCTTGTTCCCGAGAGGTCAGATTTCCGTGGCACGGGGTGCCTGGACCACGGATTTTACAATAAACTGTCTTGGTTGGTTTCTTCGTTACTGTGGCTCACTGAATAGCTTGTGGCAATCGCCCAATGATTTTTTATTATGTCAGTATGAGGTCTAGATTCGGGAAGGCTACCTTCAGTAGAAAGGAGCCAACTAATCCTACAGTATATACTGCATATATATATATATATATATATATATATATATATATATATATATATATATATATATATATATATATGATATACATATAGAATATGATCTGAATTCAGACAAAATAAAATGTGATAAACATTTGTGTCATCCAGTATTCATATATC
>NC_134790.1:31660698-31678198 GCF_046742065.1 Oratosquilla oratoria
CCCTTCTCCCCTACCCTTACCTCTCCTCTTCTTCCCTCCCCTCCCCTTCCCTCCCCTCCCCCTTTTCCAATCTTCCCCCATTTCCTCTTCCCTCCCCCACCTCTGTCTAATTTCCGTCTCCCCTTCTGCGTCTCCTTTGCCCCTTCCTGCTCCCTTCTCCCCTCACTCCTGCCTTCTCATTCATTTCCCCCCTCTCCCCTTCCCCACTTTTCCCTATAGCCTCCTGCCTTCTTCACCTCTCCTCCTACCGTTCCTCCACATCCTCGTCCTCCTCCTCCTACTCCTCCTCCCCCTCGTCATCATCATCCTCGTCACCCTCATCCTTCTCCTCCTGCTCCTCCGACTCCTACTCCTCGTCCTTCTCCTCTTACCCCTCTTCCTGCTCTTCCTCACTCCTCCCCTCCTCCCCCTCCTCCTCCTCCTCCTCCTTTCCCCTCCCCTTTCCTCCTCCCCTCCCCTTCTCGTCTCCCCCTCTCCCCCTTCCTAGCTCCCCTAAACCTCACCTTCTCCCTCCCCCTCCCTTCCCTCTCTCCCTCCCCCTTCCCATCTCCCTCTCTCCCCCTCCTCCTTCCGATCTCCCCTCACTTTCACCTTTCCACTCCCCCTTTCCCTTCCCTTTCTTCCCCTCTGCCCCTCTCCCCCCACTCCCAGTCATCTAATCACCCAAGGACTAAGGAAAGGCTGTAAGGTCTGGGTGATCACAAGATCCCGTGTAATTCTTAGTAATCCGCTTTCACGCTCTCTCTTCCCCCTCCCTCTATTCCCCCCGTTCCTCCCTCCCTTTCTTCCCACTCCCTTTTCCTCTCTCTCTCTCTTTCTCTCTTTTCCCCTCTTCTCTTTCTCTCTCTCTCTCTCTCTCTCTCTCTCTCTCTCTCTCTCTCTCTCTCTCTCTCTCTCTCTCTTTCCTCTTCTCTCTCTTTCCTCTTCCCTCTCTTTCCTCTTCCCCCTCTCTCTCTCTCTCTCTCTCTCTCTCTCTCTCTCTCTCTCTCTCTCTCTCTCTCTCTCTCCTCTCTCCTCTCTCTTTCCTCTTCTCTCTCTTTCCTCTTCTCTCTCTTTCCTCTTCCCTCTCTCTCTCTCTCTCTCTCTCTCTCTCTCTCTCTCTCTCTCTCTCTCTCTCTCTCTCTCTCTCTCTCTCTCTCTCTCTCTCTCTCTCTCTCTCTCTCTCTCTCTCTCTCTCTCTCTTACCCTCCTCTCTCGCTCTCTCCCCCCTCTCTCTCTCCCCGCTCTCTCTCTCTCTCTCTATCTCTCTCTCTCTCTCTCTCTCTCTCTCTCTCTCTCTCTCTTCCCCTCCTCTCTCGCTCTCTCCCCCCTCTCTCTCTCTCTCTCTCTCTCTCTCTCTCTCTCTCTCTCTCTCTCTCTCTCTCTCTCTCTCTCTCTCTCTCTCTCTCTCTGTCTCTCTCTCTCTCACTCATTTCATCTATCTTCTTTCTTTTCTTTACCCGCTATTTTCTTACGTACTCCACTTCCTCCTTCTCTTCCTTTTCCTCCCACTTCCGATTCACCTTCTTCCTTTCCTCCTTTTTCTCCTTTTTGCCTACCCCTTCTCTTCCTTCTCTTACTGTCTCCCTCCTCCCATTATCATCTTCTTTCTCATTTCCCTCTTATTTCCTTACACTCCGATCACCCGTCCATCTTTTCTTCTTCTTATTTCCTACCTCTCCTTCTTCCACAAACACTTTCATCTCCATTTCCAACTCCACTTCCACCTACACATCCACCTCCACATCCACCTCCAGATCCAACTCAGCCCCCACTTCCACTTCCACCTCCACCCTCACCTCCACCTCCTCTCCCCTCCCATTTTCTCCCCTTCCACCCACACCACTCCACTTCCACTCATCCAAGATCCCTCATAGCTTCTGTCTTCGGCAGACTCCTTCTCTTGCTGACATTCTTGAGTTTTGTCTCGCTCGTTCTCGCACCACCAATGACGTTCGAGCTCCCCCCCACATCCTCCACACACCCCTTCCCCTCCCCCAGTTCCCCATTGCCGTTCCATTAAGCTCCGCCATTGAGATATTTCCCGATTGTTGCCTTCCGCATCATTGGAAGCCGGCTTTGGTTCTCTTGGCGCTGGCGCCGGCTTAGGTCCTTTTGGAGCCGGCGCCGGCTTAAGTTCTTTTGAAGACGGCGCCGATTTTGCCCCTCTTAGAACCGGTGTTGGCTTAAGTCCTCTCATAGCCGGCACCGGTCGTGCTCCCAAAACCGTCACCGGGTCAGGTCCTCTTGACGCCGAATTTGCTCCTCTTGGAGCCGGCGCCGGCGCCGATTTCGATGCCCTGAATCTGGCACCGATTTCTCTTCCCGGAACCCATACCGGCAATGGACCCTGGGACCTGTGCCGGCTGTGACCCCCGAGGAGCCGGCGCCGGCTTCGGTGTTCAGGAGCCAGCGCAGACTCTTGTTTCAATAAAACTGGCGCCGGCTTTGGTCCCTCGAGGTCGTTACCGGCTCCGGTCTCCAGGAGCTGATTCAGTTATTTAGTCTGAGTTTCTTGACTTGGATGTCCTCTCCCTTCTTCCTTCCCTCCTTCTCTCCTTTCCCTCCTTCCCTGCCTCCCTCCTTCTCTGCCTCCTTCCTTCTCTGCGTCCCTCCCTCTTTTCCCGTCCTCCCTTCTTCTCTTCCTTCTTCCACCTCTCCCTCCTCCCCTCTTTCCATCGCTCCCTCCTTCTCTCACCCCTTCATTCCCTCCTTTCTTCCTTCACTTCTCCCTTCCCTCCCTCCCTCCTTCTCTCACTTTATCATTACCTCTTTCTTTCCTCCCTCCTTTTTCCCTCCTATTCCTGCCCTTCTCCCTTCCCTCCTTCCCTCCTTCTCTTTCTTTTTCCACCTTTCCCTCCGTCCCTCCCTCCTTTTTTCATTCCTTCATTCCCTCCTTCCTTCCTTCCCTCCTTCCTTCCCTCCTCTTCCTTCTTCTCTCCCTATTTTTTCCTCCTCTTCCTGTCCTCCTCCCTTCCATACCTCACCCCTTCTTTTTCTTCCTCCTCTTCCACCCTCCCTCCCTCCTTCCCTCCTTTCTTATTTCCCTCCTTTTTTCCTTTCTTTCCTCCCTCCTTTATTCCCCTCCTTCCCTCCCTCCCTCCATCATTCCCTCCTTCCCTCCTTCCCTCTCTCCCTCCCTCCTTCGGTCCCTCCTTCCCTCCCGCCTTCCCTCCCTCCTTCCCTCCCTCCTTCCCTCCCTCCTTGCCTCACTCCTTCCCTCCCTCCTTCCCTCCTCATCTGACTAGATTTACTTAAGCGATTTCTTCAGCCAAAAACTGGTTCTTCACTTTTTGTCTACGTTAGGCGTTTTCCTCCTCTTCTTCTTCCTCTTCTTCTTTTTCGTCTTCTTCTCCTGCTTCT
This sequence comes from Oratosquilla oratoria, assembly GCF_046742065.1. NCBI lineage: Eukaryota > Metazoa > Arthropoda > Malacostraca > Stomatopoda > Squillidae > Oratosquilla > Oratosquilla oratoria. Next base: position 31,664,041 of record NC_134790.1, read on the forward strand.
TCGTCTTCCCCTTCTTCTTCATCTCCTCCTCCTCCTCCTTCTTCTTCTTCTTCTTCTTCTTCTTCCTCTTCCTCCTTTATTTCATTTTAATCCGACTGTCTTTGGAAGATCTTATGTACATGTAAGGTCAGTTCCAGTCACTGGTTCGAGACTTTGTACACTGTTTCTCTAACACACACGAGCTTCGAGAAGGCGTTCGATAAGAAGGGGAGGGACACTGTATCGAAAGCCTTTTCCCCCCGTATGAGGAAGCTAGCCAAATCAAATCACACATCCACATCAAGAACAGTTAAAAACGCTTGTAGCCGATGGAAAGCACACTCATCAAGAACAAATAACAACTTTCATCCATCCATCCATCCATCCATCCCGCCTTCATCCAGCTCCGACAACCCACCCCACCCCCACCCCACCTCCCACCTCCCACTCCCTCATCCGTCCAAGAAATTCTTCGAAGTCCATTTTGGAATTGCTAGTTTGGATATCCAATCGCCAATCTTCACCGCAAATTTCTTTTGTCTTTGATCCTCACTCCATCCCCCACGCCATTTCCACCCTACTCCCACCCCATTCCCACTCCATTCCCACTCCACTCTCACTCCATACCCACCCTGTTCCCACTTCACTCTCACCCCATTCCCATTCTATTCCCGCCCCAGTCCCACTCCACTCTCACTCAATTCCCACTCCATTTCCAGTCCACTCTCACTCTATTTCCACTCCATTCTCACCCTATTCCCACTCCATTCTCATTATATTTCCACCTTCATTCCCACCCTATTCCCACTTCATTCCCACTCCACTCTCACCCCATTCCCAATCCTTTTCCAATACATTCCCACTACATTTCTACCGTCATTCCTACTCCATCCCCAATCCATTCTCACTACATTTCCACCTCCATTCCCATTCCAATCTCATTCATCCCACTCCATTCCCACTCCATTTCCATTTACATTCCCACTCCATCCCCACTCCATTCCCACCTTCATTTCCACTCCATCCCCCACTCCATTCCCACTCCATTTCTACTCCATTCCCACTCCAATTTCACTCCATTCCCGCCCCATCCCCAGTCCACTCCAGGCTCCATGAACATGGTCCCCCACTCCCCAAGTCCCCCTCCCTTTCCTCTCCCTCTTTATTCCCTCCATTTCCCCTCCCTCTTCCCTCCCTCCACTTCCCGACTTTTCTCTCCCTTCACCTAAAATGAATAAACAAAATAAGATAAAAAATAAAGTAAAATAATATAAAATAAAATAAAATAAAATAAAGATATAATAAAAATCTGGACCCTTAACCCGAAGATGGTCCGGTCGCTGGCAGGATGACCCATCTCCCCCATAGGTCACTCCCGGAGGAGGATGGGGGCCTCCGGCGCCAAGAGAACTCCCGGAGGAGGGAGTGGCTGGCGGAGAGCCCCCTCGACGTTGGGCCAATGACCTCGCATAGGGTAATGCCAGAGAGACGCGATCTCGACTTCGAGTTGGCACGACACTCTTCGATATTTTCTTTTTGAAGTGGCCCTCTTTTTTTTTTTTTTTTTTTTTTCCTCTTCTTTTTTTCGATATTTTTCTTCCGAAGTGTCAATTTCTTTCTTTTTTCCTTTCTCATCGATATTGTCTTTTCGAAGTGGCCCTCTTTCTTTCTCTTTTTTTTTTTGTGGATTTTTTTTTTAAATAAATGCATATCGAAATGGTATCTCCCGTCCCGTAGGCTCTTTGCACTCAGCACCTCCTCCTCCTCCTCCTCCTCCTCCTCCTCTTCCTCTTCCTCCTTTTCTTCCTCCTCCTCCTCCTCTTCCTCCTTTTCCTCCTACTCTTCCTCCTCTTCCTCTTCCTTCTCCTCTTCCACCTTCTCCTCCTCTTCTTTCTCCTCTTTCTTCTCTTTCTCCTCATCTTCCTCTTTTTTATCCTCTTCCTCCTCCTCCTCCTCCTCCCCTTCTTCCTCTTCTTCCTCCTCTTGATCTTCCTTTCTTCATCCTTCCCTTCTTCTCCCCCTTCTCTCTTCCTCCCCCTCTCTTCCTCCTCTTTCTTACCCTCTTTCTCTTTCTCTTCCTCTTTTTATCCTCTTCCTCCTCCTCTTCTTCCTCCTCCTCCTCCTCCCCTTCTTCCCCTTCTTCCTCCTCTTGATCTTCCTTTCTTCATCCTTCCTTTCTTCTTCCCCTTCTCTCTTCCTCCCCCTCTCTTCCTTTTCTTCTCTCTTCTTCCCCGCTCTTCCGCCCCCTCTCCCTCCTCTTTTACCATATCTTCCCCTTCTTCTTCCCCTTTTCCCTTTCTTCCTGTTCGTCTTAGTTTTCCTCATTCTCTCCTTTTTCTTTCTCTTCTTTCCTCTCCCTTCCCCCCTCTCTTCGTCTCCTTCCCTCTTCCTTCCTCTCTCTTCCTCCCTTTCTTCCTTCTCCTCTCATTTCCTTACTTTCTTCTTCCCTCCTTCTTCCTCCAATTTATCTTACTTTTCCTCATACTCCCCTTCTTCTTCCCCCTCTCTTCCTCCCCCTCTCTTCCTCCCCTCTTCCTCCCCCTCTCTTCCTCCCCCTCTTCCTCCCCCTCTCTTCCTCCCGCTCTCTTCCTCCCGCTCTTCCTCTTCTCTCTACTTTCTTCCTCCTCATCTCTTCCTCCCCCTCTCTTTCTCCCGTTCTTCTTCTCCTCTCTTCCTCCTCTTTTCCTCCCCCTCTCTTCCTCCCGCTTTTCTTCTCCTTCTCTCTTCCTTCTCCATTCCTTCCCCTCTCATCCTCCTCCTGTCTTCTCCCTGCTCTTCTTCCTCTCCTCTCTTCCTCCTCCTCCTCCTCTACTGCCATTCCGCCTGAGGAGAATCAAATGGAACAGATTAATTTACAAGGTGATGACTCACTTCATCGAGAGGGAAAGGAGGCGAGAAGGCGAACAGTGAGTGAAGGAGGGACCACGACAGAAGTCAAGAGGGAGTAGGAGGGAGAAGGTGGGAGTAGGAGGGAGGAGAAAGGAGAAGGTGGGAGTAGGAGGGAGGAGGAGGGAGAAGGTGGGAGTAAGAAGGAGGAGGGAGTAGAAGGGAGGAGGAGGAGGAGGAAAGAGAAGGGAGTAGCAAGGAGTAGGGAGGAGGAGGAGGCAGTAAGAAGGTGGGAGTAAGAGGGAGGAGGAGGGGGTGGAAGTAGGAAGGAGGAGGGAAGAGAATAAGGTAGTAAGGAGAACGTGGGAGTAAGAGGGAGCAGGAGGGAGTAGGAAGAGGAGGAGGAAGCATAAGGGAGGAGGAGAGAATAGGAGTGAGAAGCTGGAAGTAGGAGGAAGTACAAAATAAACGGGAGTAGGAGGGAGGAGAAGAGAGTAAGAAGAAGATGGGAGTAAGAGGGAGGAGGAGAGAGTAGGAGTGAGGAGTAGGAAGTAGAAGGAGAAAGGAATAGGAAGGAGAAGGTGGGAGTAAGAGGGAGGAGAGAGTAGGAGAGAGAAAGAAGGAGTAGGAAGGAGAAGGAGGGGGTGAAAGGGAGAAGGGAGAAGGAGGGAGTAAAAGGGAGAAAGAGGGAGGAGAGAGTAGGAGTGAGAAAGTGGGAGTAGAAGAGAAAAGGTTGGAGTAAGAGGGAGGGGGAGAGGGTAGGAGTGAGAAGGTGGGAGTAGGAAAGGGAAGGAGGGAGTGAGAGGGAGTAGGAATAAGTAAGAGGGAGTAGAAGGGAATAGGAGGGAGTGTGGTGTTTGAGGAGGCGATAGGACGAAAAACCCGATGAGGTAAATGGGACGAGAGGTAAATACCGAGAATTAGGTAAAAGTACGAGAGGAGAGAGAGGCTGAGTTGGAAGACAGAGGAGGAGGTAAATGGGAGGTGAAATGAGTATCCAAGGATCGAAGGAGGTATGTGGGAGGGGGGAGGGGGAGAGTAATCGAGAAGGAATGAAAAATTGAATGAGTACAAAGGAGAATGTAAGAAACAGAAAATCAAGAGCGAGAACGAAAGAGCTTGTCAGAACCAAAGCGAGAGAAGTGAATAAGAATCAATACGAGAGCGAGAAAGTAAACACGAACTGGAAGAGTCTCCAAAAAGATATAAAGAATAGAAAAAAAGATAATATTAACGAAAACTTGATCGAGCTTCCAGGAGGAGCTTGGAACGGGTGGAGATGACTCTGCAAACAAGAGTGTGGTTGAGGCATCAATAAGATAGAGTGGTCTTTATTTGGATAGACTATATATCTCAGCGCTTGTCTTCCACCTCTTCTACAAGATAAGCATATTTTTGTCAGACACATTCCTCTTAACGCCATATTTCATTCACCTCGGGAAGAACTGAAAGCGAGATTCGAGGAACCCTTCGAACTCGACGGCACTCTTTAAGAAATTTTGATCGAGGAATCCCACGAATTCGACGGCACTCTTTAAGAAATTTTGATCGAGGAACTCCTCGAATTCGACGGCACTCTTTAAGAAATTTTGACCGAAGAAGCTCTGGACCTCGATGACACTCTTTAAGAAATTTTGACTAAGGAACACCTCGAACTTGACGATACTAAGAAATTTTGACTAACGAAAACCTCGAACTCTATGCCACTTTAAGAAATTTTGACTGATGAATACCTGGAACTTGACGGCATCCTTTAAGAAATTTTGACTTAAGAAGCCCTCGAACTTGACGACGCTCTTTAAGAAATTTTGATCGAGGAAACCCTCGACCTCGACGGCACTCGTTAAGAATTTTTTATAGAAGAACCTTTCGAACCCAACAGTACTCTTTAAGAAATTTAGGCTGAGGAAAATCTCGAACTTGACGACACTCTTTAAGAAATTTTATCTCGATGAAAACCAAAAGAATTGATTCATCTTAGGGAGGGCCCTCCGGTTTGAAGGTCTCAGCTCCATCCTCAGACGCCATGATGGTCATAAATTACCAGATCAAGGCGGCAACATTTCGGAAATGTGGCCTTGGTCGAGCACTTCGTTATCTTCCTGAAGGAGGAGGAGGAGGAGGAGGAGAAGGAGGAGGACCTTGATCCATAACGTCAGGGGGAGAGAGGGGGGGTTATCTAAATAACGAGATCTCCTCTCCTCTATTGACCATGACACATATCTGAAGGAACAAGACCATAAAAGGAAATAGAAAATTTGATAGGTGGGAGATAGGAGAGACAAGGAGATATTAGGCAAGCGATAGCAAACAGGACAGCATTAGGCAAGTGGCAGGGAAGGAGGAAAGCGTAGGCAAGAGGTAAAGAGCGAGGGAAACAAGCAAAGCGGGTATTTGGGGAGAAAGGCTTGTAAATCATGGAGGCGGTGTAAGCAAGAAGGGAGGAGTGTGGGAAAGGGCGTTGGAAGAAGGGGATGATGGCAGGGATGAGGACAGTATTCGGTGTCAGAAGTGGTGATGGTGGTTGTGGTGGTAGTGGTGATGATGGTGATGGTAGCGATTGCGATAGTGGTGGCGATGATGGTGGTAATATAGTAATAACGATAGATACATCGGTGGTAGTAGTGATAAGGATAATTTTGATGCTAGTAATGTTGAAGATGGCGAGATGAGGGGTGGTGGCGGAGAAGGTGGTAGCAAATGTATGTGAGAGAGAGGGGGAGAGAGAAAGAGAGAGAGCAAAGGGTAAGACGAAGGACGTATGAACTTCGGGCACCAATGATATTCGAAGATCGGCAACTGCGACAGCGGTGTCGGAGGCGCGGGAAGCCTTGAGTGATAATGGTAGACATCATTTATGGTTTTAGGATATGAGAGGGAACAGCGAGGCTGCCTGAGGAATGGCACAGGAGAGAGTCTGCCAGGTTTCCTCCTGGTTAATGGATCTTTCTTCTTCTTTTTCCTCCTCTTCTGCTTCTGCTTCTTCTTTCTCTTCTTCTTCCTTTTCTTCGTCTTGTTGTTGTTTTCCTTCCACTTCTTTTTCTTCTTCTTCCTTTTTTCGTCTTGCTGTTGTTGTTGTTGTTCTTCTTCTTCTTCTTCTTCTTCTTCTTCTCTTCCTCCTCTTCCTCCTCCTCCTCCATGGTGTTCTTATTTTTTTTCGTCTTCTCCTTCCTCTTCTCTTATTCCTGCTACATCTCTCACTCCTATTACCTTACCTTTTCCTTCTCCTTCTTCTCATCCTCTTCCTATTAATGTTCTTATTTCTATTCTTACTTTTTCTCTTCCCATTCCAATTTCTATTGTTTTTCTCACTCTCACTCTTATTCTTGTTATATGTTTTTGTCCTCACTGAAGTACTTAACACTCGACATACACATCAAAGGTAATGGATCAGGTAACAGCGATCAAACGAGTAACGGTAACAGGAATACCATCAAGAGTAACAAAGAGGAGTTAAGTAAGAGCGCTGACTCGAGAAGTGGTCCTCATTCGAGGGCGACCCATCGCATGGCCTCCAAAAGGCCCTTTCACCCTCACAGAGGGGGTAGCCCGGCTAAGGCGCACACTCGTACATAAATCGAGTATGAAAGGTTTAACGACGCCTGACATTTAATGATGTGTATCAAGATGGCGTCATCAGTGTTGTTGTTGTTGTTGGTGGTGGTGGTGGTGGTGATGGTGTTGGTGATGGTATTGAATCTCGCTTTCACAATATCCTGCTCAGGATCATAGAACTCCTACTACCTCCATAACCTCCAACATACCACCTCCATCACCACCACCCTACCTCCACCACATCTCCACCCCCTCCTCTAATCCCAGTATCTACCTGGATCTCTCACCCTGTAACCATTACTCGAAGCAGCCACATTGAATTGGAGGGCCTCCGACCTCTTGAAAGAGGGTGTGGAGTAAAGTCCTCCGCTCCATACGAAGTTCAAGCCCCGCAATTTCGATTAGGTGAAGGTGAAGAACCTACGCCAGGAGGCGCGTAGCTTCGGCCGAAGACGTCACCTTTGACTTATATGGTTTAGAGACTGTTGGGGCAGATAACAGTGTTGGAAATCGGAGTAAAATCGAACCCACAACTAGGATGTTGCGAGCCAAGTATGCCGAGGTAGAGTAATAAAAACAAAAGGCTTGTCTATTTTGTATTACAAACCTGTCATAGGTTGGCTTGTCCATCACTTCATTCCTCTTCAAAACAATCTGACCATGGCAGTCTCCATAACATGAAGATTTTTTTTTCCTGCGGCGCTGCCCGCTTTGCGAGCGGGCGCTTCGCGCCCTGCTCTTCACTCGCGGCCAATCAATCGTCTCCGTTGCCGTGACGTCAGCGTTCTCGGCCAATCACTCGTCTCCGTTGCCGTGACGTCACCACTCGGCCAATCAGTTGTCTCCGTTGCTGTGACGTCACCACTCTCTCAGCCAATCAGGTTCTCGTGACAGTTATCAAATCACCATTACCGGCTTGATCTTTTTGCAAAAAACAGACATGTTAATTTTTTATTTATTTATTAATATTACCCGCACTGCGAGGAGATAAGGCAAGATAGCCTCCGTTGGAGTTCCGGGATACGAGACCTAACGTCTTCACTGAGTTCACGTGTTGACTCTCTAGCGGGATTCGAACCACCATGCTCCATTTTAATCACTACTCTAAGGTCTTGTTTATTTAATATAACATAGCATAAGTAATAAAATGTATAATTTTAGACACATTTTATTGAGATATATGTTCATGCTTCGAGACAATTCTCTCCTGTTGCCATGACAACCGCCACAATACAGTGACGCCCTTAACAGATAAGAAGGAAAAGTAGACAAAGAAGACGAAGAAGACGAAAAAGAAGGAAACGAAGGTGAATAAAAAGAAAAAGAAGAGGAAGAAGAAAAAGAAAAAGAAGAAAAAAGAAAAGAAGAAGAAGAACATCATCAACAACAACAACAACAACAACACCTAAATAAGACGAAGAAAAGAAAGAAAATAAAATGAAGAAGAAGAAAAGGAAGAAAATGAAATGAAGAAGGAAAGGAAGAACAAGAACAACAAGACGAAGAAAATGAAGTAGCAGAAAAAGACCACAACAACAACAACAACAAAAACTACAGGACAAAGAAAAGGAAGAAGAAGCAGAAGAATAGGAAGAAGATAGATCCTTTAACCAGGAGGAAACCTGGCAGACTCTCTCTTGTGCCATTCCTCAGGATGTCGTTAAGCTATTCTATTCATTTGAGGGTCTCGGGCGAAACAGACCCCCCTCCCCCCCGGCGGGGTCTGTCCTGAGACAGCATAATCCTCTTCAGTGAATAAAATCGCACTGCGGAAGTCTGGAAAAGGACTTTCATGTGCGTCGCCGTATTGAGGAAGGTAGTGAGTGCAATGCTGAGGTGTTGCGTCTGAACTTAGGAAAGCTGAGGATAGCGACGGTCGTTCAGTTAAGAAATGTCACAGCTTCGCATTCCCGCCTTCCTCTCTTCGGGGTTGATAAGATCGTAACTTGAAGAAGTGTTCTTGGCCAAGTGGGTTGTTTGGCTTCAACTAACTAAAGAGTCCGCGTTTTCGAGAGCTGGTTTATGGACTAATTTTTGACACGAACTCGATTCGGTGAAGTTCACCCTTTCCCTCTCTTTCTCTTTGTTTTAGTTATTTTTTTCTATATGTTAGAGACTCGCTGCTTCTTTTCTTTATCTATCCTTCAGAGGTGTGAAGCATTGTCACGAGAGAAGAATTTCCTGTACCAAATAACCTCGTTTGTTATATCCTTTACGAGCATAGGCTTCCTCAGAAAAGAAAGAGGGAAAAGGGGGGAGAGAGAGGGGGAAAAATAGAGGGAGAGAGAGAGAGGAGGGGAAAGAGAGGGAGAGAGAGAGGGGGGAGAGAGAAGGAGAGGAAGAGAGAGGGGGGGGAGAGAAAGAGAGAGAGGAAGGGAGAGAGACACTTGGTATCTGACAGATTTCGGCACCACTATAAAGGATGATTGGTGGCCGGCCACGTAAAAGCAGGTATAGGGTGGAGACTGGTTGTTTTAGTCAGTTGGAGTGTGATGGATGGATCACGACTTGGAGGAAAAGGAAAGAGGAAAGGAATATATTTTAAAAGTATTATTATCATTATTATTATTATTACTATTACCATTATAATTATCATTACCATTATTAGTATCATTATCATTATTATTATTGTTGTTAGTTATTGTTTGCTTACACAAGGATTTATCCAGCAAAGGGACATTGTCAGTCAGAAAAATAAATTTCATTTTTATTTTTTACACTGCCTTGCGTGTGTGTATATGTAGTAGTAGTAGTAGTAGTGTGGATATTAAGAACAGAAATCCAAAGGCACAAAAAAACATCCGGAGGCTACCTACAGACCCCTGAAGGCCCCAAACCCAGATACCCGAGGGTCAAAATCAACTTTGAGCAAACCTCCCCACCACCACCACCCTCACCCCACGGTACGGACGAAACCCCCCACATGTAATGGACGTGGAATCCGGGAGGAGAACTGCTATGAATAACATATGCAGAGACGTAAGTAACAAAGGTCCGGAGCCGTGGGGAGAAGAGGGGGCTAGACCACCGAACTCAGTCTTGTAAGAACGAGCCCGGATGGGTAGGTCTTCCTCGGGATGGGGTCCGGATTAGGTGGGCCTTGAGGTTCTGTTTGAAGTGACGAAAAGGGGTCGAGTGTGATGGATGTAACGTAAAAGGGGTTGGAATCTCCTTGAAAGGAAGGAAAGGTGTCTGGAAAGGGAGGAGGATCTCCTGGAATGGTTTTGAAAGGAAGGGAAAGGAAGGTGAGGGGAGAGGATGGGTGAGATCACGCTTCGTCTCCGTGACAATGATGCCGAAAGAATGAGGAGAAGGGCGAGGAGGAGGAGAAAGGGAGGAGGAGGAGAAAGGGAGGAGGAGGAGAAGAGGAAAGGAGGAAGAGAAGGGTGAGGAGGAGGAGAAGGGGAGGAGGAGGAGAGGAGAAAGGGAAGAGGAGGAAGAAGATGAGGGTGGCCACTCCCTTGGGGTCTCAGGGTTATGGTTCTTCCTCTGAAGGATACTCCAGCTTGATGTCGGTCTTCTTCGTCTGTTACTAATGTGGATTTTGTTTAGTGTCTACAACCTGGGGAATAAAAAAGGATATTCGAGGTATACTCCTTTTTTATTATTATTTAGATAGTGGTCAGTTCCATTAGACTAGCACTAGTAGGCTAGGTTAGTGTGGAATAGTTTGGATTAAATAAGGACTGGTCATATGTACGGAAAAAACGGAAAGAATAAGTTTTGTTAATTATAATTTTAATATTCCAGACCTAGTTAGGGAAGGTTAGGTTATATTATGTTGAGTCGCGTATACTGAAACATGTAAAGATTATTGAGATTATTCGTTCCCCTTCGCGGGTTGAAGTCCAGTATTTCCATCCTATTTCCAGCATTGACTGTTCCCTATCGGTTATTTTAAGAACTGGTTAGATAATTTTATGGATGAGGATGACAGGTAGTATTGGACATGGAACTGCCTAGGGTAGACCTTATGGTCTCTAGCAGTCTCCTTCATTCTTATGTTTTTGTGTAAAGTTGTGTCTGTTACACCAACCTGACAAACGTTTATGAACGTTTCTAAACGAACTGGTAAAGTATATCTTCTCTTACGTTTCCTGACGTTTAAACGTGCCATGTAGCAAATAGTGAAGCTCTTCGAGACTTTCGGCAACTGCTCTCGCTCAGCGGGATTCATCGAAGTTATTCCTTGAACTGTTCCTCCTCCGTAGAGTCTGACTCTGTCTTCGGGGATGACCCTCAACCGAACAAAATCTTCTGGTGTCAGCAATAAAAGAATATATAATATACACCACGAGCTTGAGAGTGTACATACAGGTAATTAAAAAAATGCCTAGTCACCTTATTCATTGTGTGCACTAGTCGCGTAATCGGTAGCGTGCTAATCTCGTATTCACTTAGTTGTGGGTTCGAATCCCACTTCCCTCTCCGATTCCCACTAGTGACTGTTAACCGCCCCAACAGTCCAAGCGCATAATAGGGCAAAGGTGAAGGCTTCGGCCGCAGATACTCAGCGCCTCCTGACGTAGGTTTCTTACCACCACTTTAAGGGGTTATCACACCGAGTTATTTTTCCTCCCACATCCTACCTCCAACCTCCATTTGAATAACTAGAATATGACTTCATTTAAAAAATCTATACATTTCTAAGAACATTTTAGTAATATGTCTAACATTCATATAGGTTTACAATCTCTTAGGTTATCAATCACCTTTGCTATATATGACGGAAAGGTAATATGACATGATATTTGGAGATTTGAAAAATTAAATATTGTAAACGAAGTCGTTTTTTACTCAAATGAACTCTCAACTCTCGGCGTTGATGAACCCCATGGAGGCTCAGTGTGATAACCCCTGTATTCACATCAACTGACTGATGGACTTTGAGCGACTTCGAGTGACTTCGACCGACTTCGACACCCGCGACAGAGGTCTAATGTTGGGTTCTTCGTGAGAGTTCCGCTTGGGTCACCCCTTCCTCCTCATCCCGTTTTCTCTTTTTCACTTTTTCTCTCACTTTTTCTTTCTTTCTATTTCTTTCTCTTCCTCTTTCTCTATCTCTTTCTCTTTCTCCCTGTCTCTTTCTTACTGTCATCCTCTCTCTATCTACCTATCTATCTATATTAGTGTCTCTTTTCCTTCTTTTTCTCATTCCTCCGCTCCTTTCTGTCTATCTCTCCTATGTTCCTATCTCTTTGCCATTCTCTTTATCCTTTCTATATCGATCTTTCTACATATCTTAGTATCTCTTTTTTCTTCTCTTTCTCATTCCCTCGCTCCTTTCTCTCTCTCTATCTATATATCTCTCCTAATGTTCCTATCTCTTTGCCATTCTCTTTCTCCTTTCTATCTCTTTCTATAGATCATAGTGTCTCTTTTTCCCCTCTTCCTCTTTCTCAATCTTTCTCTCTTCTTTCTGAGCTCTTCTGGGGACAAACACAAATAAACCCCGAGAGCGAACGAGTATCTGGTGGTCGGTATCCGGGTGGCTCCGGTAATTTGACATCGAGTTCCTCCGGCACACGGCCGGGCAAGTTGAGCATCCGGGAACTTATTTCTTTATTGCTCTGGACGAATTATTTGTCAACCACAAGTGTCATGATACCGGAGACGTCTGGAACTCGGTCGGTTGGTCCAAACCAGCCGGCCCTGTGGTTTAGTTTGGTCTATTGGTTAGTTTGTTGGTTTGGTTTGGTTGGTTGGTTAGTTTGTTGGTTGGTTTGGTTTGTTGATGGTTAGTTTGTTGGTTGGTTTGGTTTGGCTTGTTGGTTAGTTTGTTGGTTAGTTTGATTTGGTTTGTTGGTTAGTTTGTTGGTAGGTTTTGTGTGGTTTGTTGGTTGGTTTTGTTTGGTTTGTTGTTGATTAGTTTGGTTGGTGGGTTGGATGGTTTGTGAGCCATGAAGAGGAGAGGGGTTGTTTTTGTTTGTTTGTGAACCACAAATATTAGAAAGGTTAGGAATATAGGGGTCTTTGACTTTCGTTTGTCTGCTTCTTTGTTAGTTTTTGAGCCGCGAACAGAAGAGAGGTTAGGTACAGGGTTTTTTGTCTTTTTTGTGAACCCACAAGGATTAGAAAAGAGAACATGCGGTTAAAGAATTTATCTTCTTCGATGTGTAATGTACAAGTACTTTAAAGAAGATTTAAGTTCGCATGCAGTTGAAGGTGTTTGACGAACTTCGATCTGGGTTCTCTGCCCATGCCCCTATTTGTATCATAGGATTTGTGTCGGGGCTTGCCTTCCCTGAATGTCTTTATATTCTTAAACAGTGGTGTGGTCTTAGGAATATGGTGTGTCTTACCTGAGTTTGTTTATATTCTTAAGCAATAGAAGCCTTTTGGATCTCGCAATTTCCTAGTCGCAAGTTCGAGTCCCGCACTTCTCTCCGATTCCCAGTAGTGACATAGGGACTGCCTCAACAGTCCTCAGAGTACAGACGGTATACGTGGCTGCTACTCAGCGCCTCCGGCGTATGCTTTACATCACCATCTTATGCTGAGCCTCTCTGGTGACTCACGAAGCGACTTCGATAGACCAGAGCTTCTTCGAAGTATCTTTGATTGCTCAGCAAGTTTCTGAGCTTCTTGTGCTCTTTCCCTCTGCCTCTCCCCTCCCACCCACTCCCTCTTCCTTCCAATCCCCCTCTCCCTTCCAATCCCTTTCTCCCTTTCCCTTCCCTAATCCCTCTCCCTCCAAATTTCCATCTTTCTGTCCCTCTCTCCATTGCCCGTTTCCTTCTCTCTCTCCTCTCTCTCTCCATCCCACTCCCCATCCCCCCTTTCCCCTACCCCCTTCTTCCCACTCTGCCTTTCCCTTTTCTCCCTTCCCCCCTTCCCCCTTTCCCCCTTTCCCTCTTTCCCCTCAACTCCCTTTTCCCCTAGTGCGGTGGTGGTGTAGTCTGAAGCAAGTTGGTCACGCATTAGCTCAGCTGTAGGTTCGAGTCCCGCACCCATGTCAGCATTGGCTGTTCCCCGACCCAACAGTCCAAGCGCATAATAGGGCAAAGATGATAACTTCGCCCGCAAATACTCAGCGACTCCAGGTGTAGCCTCCTCACCTACTTAAACTCCCGAAGCAGGAACCATCAGTACGGCGAGGAGTTTGGTTCTTCATAAGAATAGCGAAGTTTGATTATCTACCTATGGATGTAAATGAAATGTACATTATGATTTCGCTTCGAACAAATGTTGTATAATATGATAAAAAAGCTTAGTAGGCCTGTGAAACTGGTGCACGTGGTTAAGATGAAGATGAAGAGCCTACAACAGGAGTTGCTGAGTGGCTGTGACTGAACCCATCACCTTTCCCCAGTTATGCGCTTTGGGGTCTGCCGGGACAGGTAACAAAAAATCATTGCTGGGAATAGGAGAGGACTGCGGGATTCGAACCCACAACTAAGCAAATGCGAGACCAGCACGATGGTGTCTGTTAGGGCAGGTAACAAACAGCCACGGCTGGAAATAGAAGAGAAGTGCGGGATTCGAACCTAGAACTAAACGAATGCGATGCCAGCAGGCATATGCTGAACATGTAAAATCCAGCTTTAGTCAAGTCGTTAGGCCGTTTAGGGGATGAGCTCGTGAGTGAGGTGGGATGAAGGTTGCCTCCTCCTGTCATCAGGATCCTTGTTCGTTCTGACACTTCGGTGAAGATGTCGCAGGTGGAGCTCCTGATTGGCCGGAAGGTCGTGAAAACTAAAGATTACGAGAATGACGTAAGTTTGATGATAATGTTATGAGAATATGCACAAGATCTCCATCTTCGAAAAAGAAGAAGAGTTAGAAGTGATTATCGGTT
>NC_134790.1:31688198-31690698 GCF_046742065.1 Oratosquilla oratoria
ATGCACTGGTGGCCTAATTGGAGGCGTGCTGGTCTTACATTCGCTAAGTTGTGGGCTCGAATCCCGCACTTCTTTCCAGTTCCCAGCAGTAACTGTTACCAGCCCCAACTGTCCAAGCGCACAGGGTAAAAGTGACGGCTTCGGCCGCAGCTACTCAGCGCCTCCTGGCGTAGGCTCCCCATCATCACATTCTGTGACGCAAAAACATTTACTCATTTCTTTTACCTTTTATTTCACCTTTACATCCACTTCATTCATTTTTACAAGTACATACATATATCAAAATAGCTTTTTTCCCCTTACAATGGGGGTGGCTGCTACAAGTGTCCTCTGGATATTCAAAGCTCAACATCGTTATAGATCTCGCTATTCACATTCACAATCAACCTGTCATCGTCAGCATTCTTTATGTAGAATTCAAGTTCAATTTCACTCACATTCACTCATAAATATACATATTTCATATGAATATACATATACATAAACATATACATATAGATACATATGTATATACATATACTTATAAACAAATATACACACACGCATATAGACCTATACATGTACACATACATATCTCTATATATAGGTATATATATATTCATGTACATATTCATATACTTATACATATATGTATACGTATACATATATACATATACATATACATACATATACCGGGTACATATATATATATATACCGGGTACATATACATTTACATATACATGTACATATACATATACATTACATATATATAAATATATCTATAAGTTAGGCGAATAGGTAGATATAAATGCATGTATTTCTATGCATTTCTCCATGTATATGCATAGAGTATAGAGCGCACATTTCATGCACATACAAGTGGTTAAAGCTGAACTGAGAGAAAGCCCGACGAGGAACGCGCGCAGGTACGGCACCACGGGCACCGCATGGTAGGTTCCTCCGCGCGAAGTCCGCCAGGTTCCTCGAAGAGGAGGCCTTGGGTCACCGTCGGCGACTTTTGAGCTTGACGACGACGAAGACAACGACGACGATGATGATGACGACAATGGGTTGGTGTGTCGGAGTCGTCAGAAAGAAGGAAGCCTTTTCATTGTAACTGGCGTGCAATAAATCATACCCAGACTGCTGTCAAGTGCTGTTATTCAAATGAAAGAAATCCATATTTGTGTATATATATATATATATATATATATATATATATGTATGTATGTATGTATGTATATATATATATATATGTATATATAGATCAAAAGGTCGGCATGCTCCGCCTTTGTAATATATATATATATATATATATATATATATATATATATGCAATAAAAACACTAGGAACGTGTGTTCACAAATGCGTAAGTAACCACTAGGAAAAGTAAACTAACGAAGCAGAGCGCTTTCGTATAATTACATCTTCAGTGCTGATGCAAAGAAGGAATTATAAAATGAAGAAACAAGGTACAGAATATATGACTGAGTGAGACATCGTGAAGAGGGAACTCGGAGAGGTAGTGGAAGAAATACACGTGACATTTGATACCGTCCTGGTAACCAACAAGTATGGGACAATTGCTCATAACTGGTATATTACAATTTAAATAATTTTGAAATTTCATGGCAAATATAACTATCTAATTTGTACAAACCTTGATGGAGATTAACATTTATTCCCTTACTAGATTTGATCAAACTGCATTCAATTAGATTTCTTTCTATGATGTTATTGTTGTATGTGATGACTTTAGCGTTATCCCAGTCAACTGGGTGGTTAAAATGGTTCATGTGGTTGAATATGCCGCTAGATTGGTTTCCCTCTCTAACATATTTCTTGTGTTGATTGATTCGTGTTTTGAGTGTTTTAGCAGTCTGACCAACATAAAACTGATTACATGATTTACAAGGTATTTTGTACACACACCCTTTATCACTATTGACAGAATTATTTATGAGCAATTGTCTTACAGTGTTCTTATTGTTAAAAACTACATTAATGTTGAATTTACGTAATACATTTGGAATGTGAACGGCCATTTG
The DNA here is from genome assembly GCF_046742065.1 of Oratosquilla oratoria. Lineage (NCBI taxonomy): Eukaryota > Metazoa > Arthropoda > Malacostraca > Stomatopoda > Squillidae > Oratosquilla > Oratosquilla oratoria. The sequence goes on from NC_134790.1 coordinate 31,690,228, forward strand.
CATCCTGATATGCACATTTCGAGTTCCATGGAATATGTTTATAGAAAACACGAGTTCAGACTGAAGTAATACTACAGAATAGAGTGACTCTAATGTCCTTGGTGACAAAATTGCGCTAAAAGGCGTTGTCTTGTATCATAATGGAGAGATTGTAAAGTCAAAAGGGCTCAGTATCAATTTTTCTTATTTTGTATCCATTTTTTTTTTTTTTTTTTTTTTTTTTTTTTTTTTAATAGTCCCTTGTCATAAAATAATGTCGATTGTCTTGGTCCTTACTAATGTTGCTTAAGTTTATCAAATATCGATTCTATGATACATGCAATCACCACCATGTATGAGGTGAGAGAGAGAGAGAGAGAGAGAGAGAGAGAGAGAGAGAGAGAGAGAGAGAGAGGGGAGGAGGGGAGATAGGGTGCAATACAGACGTCATTATTCATAAGGAGAGAGAGAGAGAGAAAGAGAGAGGAGAGG
>NC_134790.1:31698198-31700698 GCF_046742065.1 Oratosquilla oratoria
CCTCGTTTTATCCTCTTCCTCCTCCTGTTGTTCCTCCTCCTCCCTTCTTCTTCTCCCTCTCCCTTCTCCTCCTCCCACCCTCCTTTCCTCCTCCTCCCTTCTCCTCCTTTCTCCTCCTCCCTCTCTCCTCCTCCCTTCTCTTCCTCCTCCCTTCTCTTCCTCCCCTCTTCCTCTTCCTCCTCTCTTCTCCTCTTCCCTCTTCCTCCCCTCTTCCTCTTTCTCCCCTCTTCCTCCTTTATCCTCCTCCCCTCCTCCTCCTCCTCCTCCTTCCACTCCTCCTCTTTCCCCTCCTCGTCCACCTCCTACTCCTTCATTTGTCATCAAGACAGGTCACCCTCCACCTTACCCCTCCTCCTTCAACTCACCCTCTTTTTCTTCCTGCTCCCCCTTAGCCTGCTATTACTCCCCACTCCTCTTCTCCTCATCCATCATCATCTCTTCCTTTTTGTCTTCCTCTTTCTCTCCTTTCTCTCTCTCTCTCTCTCTCTCTCTCTCTCTATATATATATATATATATATATATATATATATATATATATATATATATATATAATGTGTATACTCGTTTGTTTGTGTATGTTTCTGTGTATGAGTGTGTGTATGTGTGCGTGATCGATCGCAATTACATGTACGATTCCTAAAACATTTATTCAACGATTTTTGTAATATTTTCAGAAGCGTCTTGGTTCTATTGAACAAATTCGGAGCGTGTAGACGGACACATCCCAAACTAATATTTCGCGAGAAAAAAAAATCTCAAAAGAACAAGAATAATCAACCTTAGTGTCTGACAGCTCGTGAGGGTTCTTGAAGATTTTTTTTTTTTTTTTTTTTTTTTTTTTTTTTTTTTTTTTTTTTTTTTTTTTTTTTTTTTTTTTTTTTTTTTTTTTTTTTTTTTTTTTTTTTTTTTTGAGATCATAGCTGGAGGTTGTGCGAGCCAACTTTCCCTCTGGAATTCCATTCCAACCCAAGTTTCTGCTTCCTTTCTCATGCCGGGCCAATTTTTTCCGCTTCCAAGCCACTCTTTTCCTCTTCGGAAATACTTTACCATCGTTGTTGACTAATCAAGTTGCAGAAGTACGAGGCCTCCACCTCTTCCACCCCATCCACCCCCTCCATCTCTTTCACCCCTTCACCCTTTCCACATCTTCCTCCCTTTCCATCCCTTCCACTCTCTGTAGCCTGTCCATCCCTTCCACATCCTCCAACCTCTCCACCTTCTCCACGCCTTCCACCCTTTCCACCGATTCCATCTATTCATTTCCTTCCACCCGTTACACCCCTCCACCACTACCACCTCGTTCAACCCTTCTATCCCTTCTACCTCTTTCAACCCTTCATCTCTTTCACCTCTTCCACACCCTCCAGCCCATCTACCACTTCCATCCCTTCCACCCCATCCACCCTTTCCACCTCTTCCACACCTCCACCTCTTCCACCCCTTCCACCCCTTCCACCTCTTCCACCCCTTCCACCATCTCCAACCTTTCCACTCCTTCATTCCTTCCACCCATTCATCCCTTCTAACCCTTCCACATCTTCCACCCTTCCACCCCTTGCACCCCATCCACCTTTTCTATCCCCTTCACCCTTTCCACCCCTTCCATCCCCTCTACCCCTTCTCACCCCTCTACTCCATAATACTGGATTCCGAGTTTGATTCTCATCGACAGATTTGGTCTGAATAAAATTATTTAGCTTAATAAAATCAACTGACGGCAACCAGAACAAAATATATCAAGGTGGTGGCTATTCCGAGGTAGTGACTCACAGAAAAGACTCACAAAAGTACGAATATACGACTCACATGGAGTATGTGACTCGCATTCAGTATCACGTGATGTGTACCGACTTACGGGGGTATCACACTGGGCTATTTTTCCTCCAACCTCCGATTTATCGGCGGCACCGCCCACCTCCAACACTTTTTCCGCCGTAAAATCACTATGGAAAAGTATTTTGTTTTCACAGTAAAGATACAGAGAATGTTATTTGATACGCTGGAAGAAAATTTTTCCTTCAGCGTATTAGATTCCTTCCCGAAAGGATGTAAAATAGACCTTTAAGCTTATTAAGCATAGACATCAGACTAGAAGTATTCATACATGTTATTTGTATGATTATTATGTTTCGTTTCCATCCTATGTTATTTTTTCATTAATTTTATATATATTCATATGTCGTTAATATTTCTTTGTCTTCGCCATTTTGTTCTGTTTATCTTATTCTCTGATTATCTTCTTTTTATTGTTATTTTCGACAAGACTTCTGTGCCCTCATTTCCCATTCTCTCTTATGATGTCCACAGTGAAAACGGGGCTCACCCATGTTCCTCCCACGCCACCCCTCCCCCCTCCTCCCTTCCCTGGATGCACAAAGTGCCTCATTCCAGAGGAGCAAAAATACGTATCATCTCATTAGCGTGTCTTGCAGTCAGCGGGCGGTAGCCCAAGTGGTGGTGGAGGAGGGAAGGGTAGGTGGAGGTTGAACACACTCAGTAT
>NC_134790.1:31705698-31718198 GCF_046742065.1 Oratosquilla oratoria
AAGAGGGTGAAGAGAGAGTTAAGAAAGAGATAGGGCAAATGTGAGAGAGAGATAGGAGAAGAGAGAGACAAGGGAAAGGAGAGGGGGGAGAGAGAGGGAGAAGATAAAGGGCGAAAAGAGGGAGATATGGGAAAAGAGAGAGAGAGCAGTAGAGAGAGTGAAGAGAGAAAGAGGGAGAAGAGAGTGAGGGGAAGAAAGAGGGAAGGAAGGAGAGAGAAAGAGAGAGAGAGAGAGAGAGAGAATGGGGTGGGAACTCACGCACAGAAATAATGAATGAATGAATAAGTGAGAATCTGCGTCTTTTTGGCCACCGAGTGAGGTAAACAAACAATTCCAGAGCAGATGTGAACGAATTCAGGCACGTACAGACACACAGAAGAGGGAAGGAAGGAGAGGAGAGGAAGGAGGCACAAGCAAACAAGTGCCTCCAGATTTTGAGGCCCTCAGAACTGGCCTCTCTCAACCGCGAACCAGTCCCTAGCTATAAATGTTCACTTCTTATGAGACCTTATGTGTGTGTGTGTGTGTGTGTGTGAGAGAGAGAGAGAGAGAGAGAGAGAGAGAGAGAGAGAGAGAAGAGGTGCGGCAGAAGTCAGCCAAGTTCGTAATCTAATTGTCCTCCGAGTCTGCGCGCCGAAGACATCGTTGTTGTGGGTGTGTTTTTCTTCAGGAAAAGTCTTCTTCCTTTTCTTCTGCTCCTTCTTTTTATTTTTATTGTTGTTCTTCTTCTTCCTCCTCTTCTTCTCCCCCCTCATCTTCTTCCTCTTCTTCTTCCTCTTCATCTTTTTTTCATCTTCTTTTTCTTGTTATTCATCTTCGCTTTCATCTTCTTCTTCTTATTCATCTTCTTCGCCTTCTTTCTTCTTTTTTCTTCTTCGTTTTCTTCTTCTTCTTCTTCTTCTTCTTCTTCTTCTTCTTCTTCTTCTTCTTCTTCTGCCTCTTCTTCTTCTTCTTCCTCTTCATCTTCTTCTCCATCTTCCTCTTCTTCTTTTTCTTTTTATTCATTTTCTTCGCCTTTTTTCTCCTCTTTTCTTCTCTCTTCTTTTCTTCTTCTTCTTCTTTCCTTCTTCTTCTTTTTCTTCTTCATCTTCTTCATCCTCTTCTCCTTGTTTCTCCTCTTCTTCTTCGTCTTTTTGTTCTTCTTTTACTTCTTCTTCTTGGAATTCCTTGGACTCCTCAAGTGAGACGTCCCCCCCCCTTTTTTTCGGGGAGGGGTCGAGGGGATGAGGAGAACAGAAGATGGATGCGTTCAGCGAATGCGTTATGCATAGCGAGCGCGCAAAAGGCTGGGAACTTGACACACGCCAGAAGACGCTGATGACTAAACGAGCGAAGATGTTTAAACTTTTTCGAGAGTCCAGAAGGTTAACCTCGGTTGGGTAGAATCGCATGAAGGCAGACCAGAATAGTTAAGCTTAACTGAAGATTTCATACAGCTGAATATGTGAATATGTATATGTATATATATATATATATATATATATATATATATGTCTGTGTGTGTGTGTGTGTGTGTGTGTGTGTGTGTGTGTGTGTGTGTGTGTGTGTGTGTGTGTGTGTGTGTGTGTGTGTGATAGATTCTTTTTCATGACCGAAAAAACTCCCAGAAAAGAGTACAGTAAGCACTGCGTGAAAATACGGTTGAATTACAAAGGATTACAAAAGAAGACCATGCCGACAGACCTTTTGGTCCATAACTAGGTCGGATGCGAAAAAAGATATTATGATGATAAATAATAAAATAAATAAATAGAAATTATGATAATATAAATGATGAATAAAATAAATGCATAGGTATAATTAAATAATAAACAAACAGGTAAATAGTAGGTAATGATTAATTAACAAATTAATAATAATACATGAAAACCAAGCAAATAATGATAAACAAACAGACAAATAATAACAAACAAATAAACAAATGATATAAAATAAATGGCAGGCATTACAACATTTTGGTTAGGAGTTTATCTAAATGAATCTTAAAGCTTCGAACTAAACTACATTGCACTGCCTCTGGAGGAAGTTTATTCCATTCATTAGCTACACGGTTGGCGAAGTTGTTTCTACCCACTTCCAAATTAAATCTATTTCCTGAGAGTTTGAGACCATTATTTCTTGTCGGATTCTTAGTGTGAAAATTTTGTCAATTAGATGAGTAAAAGGAAAACATGAAAGAAGAGGTTTTTCAGAAGTAAATATTAAGATGGTTGGGAAGCCCAAGGAAAAAGAACGAAAATAAACTAAAAAGGAGGCAGGGTGTGAGGGAGAGTGTTGGAGAGGTAAAGGATAAATTTCAAAAAAGTATTTCAAAGAAAGTAGAGAGAGGGAGAGAGAGAGAGAGAGAGAGAACGGGAGATGACGGGGGAGTGTATGTATATATGTTTTGAACTTTGGGTAATAAATATCCAGCACAAGTTTAGCACGTGATCCAAGACCTTGGTGAATCACACACGCATGCACACGCTCACCGCAGACACAAACATACAAATACACACGCACACACACACACACACACACACACACACACACACACACACACACACACACACACACACACACATAGCTCTCGTTACTAGCATAGCTCTCGTTACGAGCATGGCTCTCGTCCCGTAAAATACAACTAGGTAAATACACACACACACGTACATCTACACAGATACACACCACTCAGCACACACTCACAAACATACACACGCATTCTTTTAAAACCACACAAACACACGCATCCTATTAATTCCACAAACACAAACACAAACATCCATTCAAACAAACACACACACACACACACACACACACACACACACACACACACACACACACACACGCACACACACACACACACACATAAACACACACAAACACACACATCCTTTTTTGTACCCCAGCAGCAATTTAGCCTTGCCCTGTGTTGCATTGTTCACTAATCAGTCAGCATCAGTTGTTTCTTTCCATTTCCCACTTCCCTCGTTATCCTCGCGGCTGTCTCGTCCATCTCCACATTTTTCTTTGTTTACCCTCTTTGGTCTTCAACTCCTCATTTATTCACCTCCTCCTCTTCTTCTTCCTCCTCCTCCTCCTCCTCCTCCTCCTCCTCCTCCTCCTCCTCCTCTTCTTCCTCCTCCTTCTATCTCACCTCCTCCTCCTCTTCGCCGTCCTTCTCCTCCTCCCTCTGCGCCTCCTCTTCCTCCTCCTCTTCTTCCTCCTCTTCCTCCTCTTTCTCTCACTTGCTAGGCATGGGGCTGCCTCCACCTTATTTGTTATTCTCGCCCACCTTTCTTTTTTTCCATTTCTCATTTGACTCGTAATTACAGATATCTTTTTAACTTTGAATTTATGTACTGTATTTCATTTAATTCTTATTTACTTATCTATTAATTTATGTATATTTATCATCAGTTTTCTTATGTATTTATCATCTGTATATCTGTTTATTTATCTATTTGTTTTATATGTTTTATATGTATGTTTTATGTTTATTTTTTACTTATGGATTAATCTAGTATGTTTTTGTTTATTTATTCATTTATTAGTTATCTATTTTTAATGTTGATTTTTTATCCATTTGTTTATGTATTTTTCTTTTTATTACTTACATACCTGTTTATATTATGCTCTATTTTGTTGATCTAAATATTAATTCATGTGTTGTGTTTATTATATATATATATATATATATATAGTGTTGTGCGTGTGTGTGTGTGTGTGTGTGTGTGTGTGTGTGTGTGTGTGTGTGTGTGTGCGTGTTTGTGCGTATGTGTGTAGGTGTGTGTGTGTGGTTTGTATACCGATTTAAGAGGTGCAAATGTAATTAGTAGTGTAATAAAATTCTCATTAAGGTCCCGGCATCCTTGATGAATTAGAGGTCCTTGTAGTTCACTTTGGTCGCTCAGTTTGTTTCTTGCCCTCCACTCACGCCAGCTTTTTTTTATTTTCTCGTTTACTAGCTCAGTGTGTTCATAGAGTGTGTTTACACGGCCTACACGTGTTTAAAGTGATGTGTGAACGTGTGAACGGGGTATTTGGTTGTCGAACAACATCTAGGCACCTTCAGTCTCTCTCTCTGTTTCTCTCTGTTTCCCCCCACTGTTCCTTCTTAGGTTAGGTTAGATTAGGTTAAGCTAGGATAGGTTAGGTTAGGTTAGGTTGCGCAAAGTAAGGTTAGATTAGGTAAGGTTAGTTTAGGTAAGATGGTTAGGGTTGGATAGGTAAGGGTAAGTAATGATAGGTAAGGTTTGGTTAGATTAGGTAAGATTAGGTTAGGTTAGGCAAGATTAGTTAAGGTTAGTTTGGATAAGGTAAGGTTAGGGTTGGTTATGTAAGGTTAAGGTTAATTTAGATAAGGCATGGTTAAGTTAGGTTGCTCAAGAGTAGGTCAAGTTAGATAAGGTAAGATAAAGTTTGGTAAGGTTAGGTTGGGTTATGTAAAGACCGTTTATGTTAGGTTGAGCTATATAAAGTTGGGTCAGATTAAGCTAGAATAAGTTAGAGCTAGATAAAGTTAGGTAAGGTTAAGTTAGGTTGTGTAAGGTTAGGTTAAGTTAGGTTAGGTTAAGTTAAAATATGTTAAGTTAGGTTAGGTAAGATTAGATATGTTCCCCCTGCATAGTACAAACATCGTGCGTGATTTGCCACATTCCATTTTTGCCTGATATCCCGTTTTGCCCACTTCACTAAATGTAATAATATGTGTGTGTGTGTGTGTGTGTGTGTGTGTGTGTGTGTGTGTGTGTGTGTGTGTGTATGTGCGTGTGGTATGCGTGTGGTATGTGCGTTTATGTACATGTCTGCGTACGTTTATGCACATATGTATGTATACATGTAGGTGTACTTATCATACCTGTGTAAGTACGATCACAGTTGTATATAGACTCACTGTAATTCAAGGTAACCTTTAAATGTCTCTTTATACGCCTACTGTTTCACGATCAAATGTCTAGGAATTCTAAAGATATTCCAGACAATCATTATAGAGCATACGGTAATTGCGAAAGATGACGAATTGTTTCCTGAAATTGGCGAGACGGGGGAACTGACCGCTGGACTTGGTGACTCGTTCCAGTTAGGTCACGCCATTTTATTCCTGGAACACACACTTGGGTTTACGTAAAATATATATTTTTATTGGTTGTTCTTATTTCTTTTTATATATAATTTGACATATATTCATACATATAATTTTGTGCATATATTCATTTCTACATATATTCTTTACACTGTACTGTACACACTTGTGTTTACGTAAACTATATATTTAATTTACTTTTGTATATATTTTTACATATTCATTTTTGCATATATTTTCTACATTATCTATTTGTTTTATTTTTCCATGTATTTCTTGTGCACAAATGTATGTTTGCATTGAACTTTGATTACGAATAATAGGCTACTTGTATATGGGAACACACTTCTGTGTGTGTGTGTGTGTAATTTTTTTTTTCAATTTAATTTTTCTTTACATATATTTCTACATATATTCTTATACATATACCGGTAGTTATTACTACATAATTTTGCATAGTTTAACGTATTTATTCTTACAAATAGGCTTTATATTATTTATTATTTTAATTTTGTATAGATGATTTAAGTCACAAGTTTATGTTTCCATTAAGATTTGATTATGGATGATACTTGAATGTGTATGTTCTATATAATCGTGTTCATATCACTGTTCTACGGATTTCTGAAAATATCTTAATTAACTTAATTGATTTATTTATTTAAACACTTGTGAACAAAACCCTACGGTCTTCTAAAAAAGTACTAGTTGTCATATATTTTATATGAAAACACGTATGTAATACCTTTTCGCGAACTGCTTTTGAGCATAGAAAAACGAGTACATTTTCAAAAATTATACTTTTTATTATTCATGGCGGAGTTATCCATGAATTTCATTGCATATGATTGGTTTGTATGGAAAAACCTTTCTGAGTGAAAATAACCGGAGGGATTAGAATTAATAATAACAAAGCATATGTCAGTGTGGCCTGATACGCCGTCTCCACACATCTAACCTTCATTATTTCGTATTTATTTTTATCTATTTACTTATTCATTGCTAAGGTTAGTTTATTTTATTTATTTATCTATATATCTTTATTTTATTTTTCTATTTTATTTTATTTTATTTCCTATCTATGTATTTATTTATTTATTTATTTATTTGATACTTGGTTTTCAAGATTTTTTAAAGAAAGCTGTCATTCTTTGAACTTATCCAACATACTCATAAAATGAAACTCTCAGTCTATCACGTATATATATGTACATCTATATACTGTATATATATATATATATATGTATATATATATATATATATATATATATATACACACATATATATGTTGAGACATTCTGACAGGTTGACGTAAGCGGAATAGGAAACACAGGAGTCTTAGTCTTGAGTTTATTCCTGACTAGTTTCGCAGGTATGCTTTTTCAAAGGAATAGGTTTACAAACGGGCTGTGGGCATTATATACATGGGGTGGACCTCACACCTCCCCGAATTACCATAGTTATTCGTTCCTCCATGCTACCAACCCTTTTTTATCATGATTTATTCTTTTAATACTATTCGTTACTATTTATTTTCAACACTATTATTTTCATCATTGTAATTATTATTATTATGATTATTATTATTATTTTTATTATTATCACCATCATTATTATTATTACTTTCATTATCTTTGTAATTATCATTGTTATTATTGTTACTATTATTATTTAAATATTTAATTTTTCGATTTTTTATTATCATTGTTATCACTATTATTGTTATAATTACTATTAATAATTTCTTTTATTTTATTTTGATTTCTTTGTTATTAGTATAATCAGATTTTTTATTTTTTATTATTATTATCATTATTATTATTATTATTACTTTTATTTTATTGTTATTATTATCATTATTATTATTATTCTATTTTATTATAATTTTTGTTATTATTATTGTTATTATTATCTAAATTTTTTATCATCATTGTTATCATTACTATTGTTACATTTACTATTATTAATTTCTTTGTTATTAGTGTTATCATATTTAATTGTAAATTTCATCATTGTTACGTTAGCCACAATGTAATGTTCACACTCGTCACCAACTATGGTAACTCGGGGAGGTGGTGAGGTCCACCCCATGTATATAATGCCCACAGCCCGTTTGTAAACCTATTCCTTTGAAAAAGCATACCTGCGAAACTAGTCAGGAATAAACTCAAGACTAAGACTCCTGTGTTTCCTATTCCGCTTACTCACATATATATATATATATATATGAGTGGATGGGTGGTGAGATAAACACAGGGAACCGTTTAGGGATTTATTCTGACGTTTCGTCCTTTACCAGGACTTCTTCAGAGTACATGCACATTCAAATCATTCACCCCCTAAATACCCGCCGAATCTATCCCGCGTTCCACCATGATCGAACCTGACCTCTCGTCCTCCTACGCTCTGCTTCGCGAAGTACCAAGCGGCTCGCCGTCTTTGTTAATTTAATAAACCCATCGCGGTGGTTGTTTTGTTTGGATGGGAAGCGATGTAAGCTGCTTCAGTTATTTTCCTTCTTTTCTTATGAAGTCCTTTCTGCAGCACCTCTACTTTGTTCCAGTCTGGTAAGTGGGCCGTGAGTATCTACATGAAACCACTAGCGAGTTTGATACTCGGTGTGCCTTGATGTCATTCATGTGCTCAATTGTCCGTTTCTTAATACCTCGGCTGGTTTCCCCGTAGTAGTAGCTCACAGGACAGTTTCCACACGGTATCTTGTAGACGACACTGTTTTCTTCCCCGTTGGCCACGACTTTATTCTGGTTCTTAACAATGTCTCCTATTTTCGTTCCCGTGCTGATCGCAATCTTGATGCCGGCTGTAGTGAGCAACTGTCCTAACGCGCCTGAGTGGCTCGAGTTTGGCACGGACAAATAATCCCTGCTACCATTTTCAGTCACATCTCCTCTGTTCCGTATGCTTCTTTTTGCTATCTTTAAAGCCTTTTCTCTAAGTCGGTACAATAGCCCTTCCGGATAACAGAGTTTGGTGAAAACGTTGAAAATGTAATCTATTTCATCTTTAATAAATTCTTCACTACAAATGCGGTATGCTCTCAGGAAGAATCCTATTACTACTCCACTCTTTATTTTCTCGTTGTGGCCGGAGTAGTAGTGAATGATGTCGTCTTTATTTGTACTTTTTCTATGAACCGAGAATGCGGTCTTGTTCTCTTTCCTCCAGATGACGGTGTCGAGGAAGGCCAATTTGTTATTTGTCTCGTGTTCAACAGTGAATTGGATGTTTCGTTCGACATTATTTAATCTCCTCAATTTGTTGTCCAAATTGGTGTTCTTGGGGGCCACGACTAAGACATCATCCACATATCGAAACCAGGAGGTGTTTTCGACCCATTATTTTTACAAAATGATCCCTCTCTAAAACTTCCATATAGAGGGTGGCTAAAACAGCACTGAGGGGGCTCCCCATCGCAAGGCCTCTACACTGGCTGTATTCCTCTCCGTTGAAAACGAAGGGACCAAATCTCACACATAGCGATATAAGTTTCAAGAAATCTGCCTTTCCTATGGGTAGAGCCTCGTCATCCATATCTCTAACTACCTCTCTTGCTGCTTTTAAAGCCTCTTCCACGCAAACATTTGTGAATAAGGCTGTGACATCATACGAAGCCATATTTTTCCCCGAAATGTCCATATACATTAATCTGTGAATGAGATCACTGGTATTTTTCAGGTTGGAGCTACTTATCAATCCCAGTCTGTTGGACAGGGGTTTCGCCAGACATTTGGCCAACCTATGCGGAGCACTACGTATGCCTGAAGTGATGGGTCTCATCGGGATGTTGGGCTTGTGGGTTTTCGGGAGCCCGCGCATACAAGGTGGTCTCGGGGCTTCCTCCAGCAGTCCTATCAGTTTTTTGCCCCTTTGGGTCTTCGAGAGTATCTTCCTGGCCTCTTTCTTAAAATTTTCCCCTTCCATTGCAGCGTGACCTTGATATTTCCTTTCATACGTAGTAGTATCACTTAGCAGATCTAACATTTTGTCATTGTAGTCCTTTTTGTTCATGACAACAACTCCTCCACCTTTGTCAGCACTCGTGATTATCAGGTTGTCATCTTTCCCAAGCTCCTCCAAGGCTAATCTGTATCTTTTTGGTATGGTACACTGGTTAGATCTGGCTAAGGCGTGGAAGCATGTAATTACACCTTGCTTGAAACCTTTTTCAATGTCGCTGTCACCCCCATCTATAGTTAGATTCCACATACTCTGTAAAATCTTTCTTTTGAAAACCGATATCAAATTTGAGGCCCAGGGAGAGCGCTTGTTTCTCTGTTGCTGTTAAGATCCTGTTAGATAAATTCACGATCAGTTCCTCCCGTCCCACTCTATTCCACTCACTGGACTCGCATAGATTCGCCAACTTTCTTTCAAGCTTCTCTTTCTGTATAACACTATCACGTTGGAGCCTCTGTGCCAAGAATGGTGGTAGTTGAAAGTTGTTGATGACACTTTTTAACTTAACGGCTGTATTTTGCAGGTCTTCACACGCTTCTTGTAAAAATATCCTCGCACAATCACTGAACGGCATTCCCCCTCTCTTGAGCTGCTTAGGTGCTTCTCTCGGCAGAACTTTCTCCTCCAAAGAGAACAAGACCGCATTCTCGGTTCATAGAAAAAGTACAAATAAAGACGACATCATTCACTACTACTCCGGCCACAACGAGAAAATAAAGAGTGGAGTAGTAATAGGATTCTTCCTGAGAGCATACCGCATTTGTAGTGAAGAATTTATTAAAGATGAAATAGATTACATTTTCAACGTTTTCACCAAACTCTGTTATCCGGAAGGGCTATTGTACCGACTTAGAGAAAAGGCTTTAAAGATAGCAAAAAGAAGCATACGGAACAGAGGAGATGTGACTGAAAATGGTAGCAGGGATTATTTGTCCGTGCCAAACTCGAGCCACTCAGGCGCGTTAGGACAGTTGCTCACTACAGCCGGCATCAAGATTGCGATCAGCACGGGAACGAAAATAGGAGACATTGTTAAGAACCAGAATAAAGTCGTGGCCAACGGGGAAGAAAACAGTGTCGTCTACAAGATACCGTGTGGAAACTGTCCTGTGAGCTACTACGGGGAAACCAGCCGAGGTATTAAGAAACGGACAATTGAGCACAGGAATGACATCAAGGCACACCGAGTATCAAACTCGCTAGTGGTTCATGTAGATACTCACGGCCACTTACCAGACTGGAACAAAGTAGAGGTGCTGCAGAAAGGACTTCATAAGAAAAGAAGGAAAATAACTGAAGCAGCTTACATCGCTTCCCATCCGAACAACAACCACCGCGATGGATTTATTAAATTAACAAAGACGGCGAGCCGCTTGGTACTTCGCGAGGCAGAGCGTAGGAGGACGAGAGGTCAGGTCGATCATGGTGGAACGCGGATAGATTCGGCGGGTATTTAGGGGGTATTTAGGGGGTGAATGATTTGAATTTGAATGTGCATGTACTCTGAAGAAGTCCTGGTAAGGACGAAACGTCAGAATAAATCCCTAAACGGTTTCCTGTGTTTATCTCACCACCCATCCACTCATCTGTCTTACATATTTCAATATATATATATATATATATATATATATATATATTTATATATATATATTTATATATATGTATATATAAATATATATATACACGTATGTATAAATTCTTGTTGAAATTTTATGTTATAAAAAGAACATTGGTGAGTTGGTACCACCTGCGGTGTTCAGGACAACATATGAAAAAGTTTAATATAGCTTGACGCATCTGGCAGACATCCACTATATACAGTTGTATCGCGGTTTTCTAGGGCTCCATCAGATCACGGAGAGGACACTTAACATACACATATACATATGCATGCCCATACAGTTACACATACACACATGTACTCACACATACGTATATGATTACATATGCACGTATACGTACACGTACATATATACATATACATGCACACACACGTACATGTACACATATACTTACGGTACACATACACCAGGTGTTCTTAAAATAATTCCTTTGGGGTATCGTGGCTGAAGAAATTAAAAACCATTGTCATACACATAAGGTTTAACAGGAATCATTTAATCCATCAATATTACCCTAGAGTTACTATTAAAAAAAAAAAAGATAAATAAAATAAAATAAAAAAACATACCTCACCCCCGGAGCACGTACGAACAAGGTTGTATACTCATTTTCTCTTCAATTGGTTTCATTTATTTGTTTTAATAAAAATCGGATCGACATTCCTGTTTACTTTGTGCGTTTGAAACCGTTTTTTTGTAATATGAAGAGATGAATTAAATTTGAATCAAGTAAGGAATTACAATGGAGTAACTGGTCGACTAGGGAAAGATGATTAAAGTATTTCATTAATCCATGTCATTTTGTCGTATTCCTTTTCCAAAGCTGACATTAATCTCTTCCGGAAGAAAAAGCGGATGTGTAGATCAAGATAACAGTGCGCTGCATTCTGTTAGCAATAAAAGGACTTTTTTTTTCTTTTGCATAGTTTACAGAAAATTTATCATTTGTAACATTTTTAGAAATTTTGTATAACTATATATATATATCTGAATAGAATCGCAAATGACGACGATGTCAATCGAATAATTCCGACTGTCGTCGTTGTAATATTCAGGAATTACAACGACGAAAGTCCATCGAGGATACGTACCTGCTTCACCACTACCTACATGTGGGCTTGGTTCTTCGTAAAATTGAGATTAGAACGGCAGTTAGCAGTCGACTCAAATCCTGCGGGAGTAGATTAACCCCGAGGTTGAAGAATTTTATAGTTTCAGTAGCGTGGTCGATAGAAGCATAGACTTGGTAACATACAAGTCTTGGGTTCGAGTCCGGCGACAACTGTCGGAATTATTTGATATATATATATATATATATATATATATATATATATATATATATATATATATATATACATATATATATTTATTTATCTGTTTATATATCTATTTATTTGATTGTTTATTCTATAGTTTCGTCATCTGTAGGGGAAAATGTGCTCAAATGTGTATGTATGTATGTATATATGTGTGTGTGTGTGTGTGTGTATGAATGTATGTGTATATATATATATATTTATATATATATAATTATATATATATATATATAATATATATATACTGTATATATATGTATATATATATATATACTGTATATATATGTATATATATATATATATATATATATATATATATATATATATGTATATATATATGTATATACATACACATATACCAAGGCTTTTTACCCCTTACAAGGGAGGTAGCCAAAAGGGAAAAAGCATAAAATCATTCCCACCCATTCCATCCCTGAAAACACACCACACCCCTCCACCCTCCCACTTATCTTAGCACCTCCTGGTATATATATATATATATATATATATATATATATA
>NC_134790.1:31723198-31735698 GCF_046742065.1 Oratosquilla oratoria
AATTCTCACAGTGAGTGTGAATCAGACAAGAAATAGTGGTCCAAACTGTCAGGAATTAGATTTGATCGGGAGACAAATTCTCCAACTGTGTAGTAAATGAATGGAATAAACTAAGAATTATGCTGTAATGCCTGCTATTTTTTATTATCATCTATCTTTATTTTTTATTTATTTACATATTATAAATTATTGTCATTTTTCTGTTTATTTATTATTTATCATTATCTGTTTATTTATTTTATTCGTTTATCTATTTCTTTATTTATTTGCTTATTTTTCCCGCGTCCGACCTAGTTATGGACCAAAAGGTCTCCTGTCGGTATGCTCTTTGTTTGTAATCCTTCATAATCCTTCTTTTTCTTCTATTCATCATCTTCATCTTCTTATTATTTTCCTCTTCGTTTTCCTCTTCTCTTTTTTTTGTCTTCTTTTTCTTCTTCGTTTTCTTCTTTGTTTTCTCTTTTTTTTTTTAATTGTCTTCATCGTCTTCTTTTTCTTTTTTCTTCTTCCTCTTTTTTTTCTTCTTTTTCTCCTTCCTACTCTTTTTATTTTTCTTCTTTCTTTTTTCTTCTTCCTCTTTATCTTTTTCATTTTATTCTTCCTCTTCTCTTTTTTCTTCTTCATATTCTTCTTCTTCCTCTTTTTTCTTGCGTCTCCCCGAACCAGCCCGGCCTTTTATTTATTTATTTTTTTGGTATTTCTTCAATAGTGACAAAAGATTAATTAGAATTACTGTATGAATTAAATATGCACTGTTGGCGTCATCTGAAGCGTGCTGGTTTCGTATTCGCTCAGTTGTGGGTTCGAATCCCGCACTCCCTACGGTACCCAGCAGTGACTGTAGTTACCTGCCCCAACAGTCCAACTACGTGTCTCCTGGCGTAGGCTACATATGAATTAGTCTATTCATAAATGTTTTTCAAAACTGCACATGTATGTGTGTGTATATATATATATATATATATATATATATATATATATGTATATATATATATATATATATATGTATATATATATATATATATATGTATATATATATATATATATATATATATATATATATATATATATATATATGTATATTCAAAAACCATACTTCGTATTTTGTATCGTTCTTTTTCCCGTTCTCTTCTCCTCATTCTCACTTCTTCCTTCTGCAGGAGAAAACCAAAGACCTGATGGACCACCGGGACGACTCCACGTTCTCTTTCGACCCAGAGAAGTTGACGCACGCAAAGCCCCTGGAGAAGAAGAAGCCGAAGAACCGGCGGATCATCGTGATGAGAAGAGGTGCCGGCATTCTCTCCGACACCTTCTCCAAGAGAAAAAACAAGAAGAAAGACAAGAACGGTTCCGCCTCAGCCTCCGCCACCCCTGAGCACGAATCTCCGAAGGGCCCCATCGCCCCGATGAAGATCAAAGAAGGGCAGCTCCTCACCATAGACCCTCCTCCACGAAGAGGCTCCCAGCAGGTGTCTTCACGCCCCGCGTCCCTCATCATCACCAGGGACACGCCCCCTACGGTAGGATCCCCCGCCCCTGCCCCGCCGCCCACAGGGTGCAACGCTCCCCCTCGGAGTCCCCTCCCGGAAGCTCGGGTCCGTATCATCGCCGGCGAAGGCCCCGTCGGAGGACCTGGCGAGCGCGTGGACAACGACAGCGGTGCCCCTCGCACGGCCGGGTCATCCACGTGCGAGCCTTGCACCTCAGCCTCGAGGGCCAGGTGCTGCCAGTGCCAATGCCACACGGGCGTCGCTCGGGCGGGACACGAGTCCCACGGGGTCGTGGCCGTGCGCGGAGGGGACGCCGCCGCAGGGGAGGGCGGCGAGGGGCTCCTCGTCCCTGGGACGGAGTCGAGCGCTCACGGAGGGGCGCCCCCGAGGCCTATGCCCTGCGATGATCCTTCTCGGCCACACCTCCGCCTGGCCAACAACGCTCCTCACCGACAACCGTCCCTGGACGACTCCGGAGTGGTCGGGGACCACGATGGTGGCGACAACATCTCACTCCACCATATGCCCAACCTTATTCAGGTAAGTACCCGATCAGGCTTTGTTCAACTCATCCTCTTCTCCCTCCTTCTCCTCCCTCTCCCTCTCCTCTCTCTCCTCCCCCTTCCTCTTCTCCTCCTCCTTCTCCTTTTCCTCATCTTTCTCTTCCTCCTCCTCCTTCTTTTCATCTTCCTCCTCCTCCTCCTCCTTTTCCTCTTCCTCCTCCTCATACTCTTTCTCCTCTTCCCCATGCTCCTCCTGTTTCTCCTCCTCCTCCTCTTCCTCCTCTTCTTCCTCCTCCTACCCTCATCATGCTTCTCCCCCTCATCCTCCTCATCCTCTTTCAGATATGACATTATGGATGCCTTACTTGGCACAATAGTAACAAGGGAAAGTGTAAGTCGGGTAGTAAAAGGATTGAGCCGAGGACTTGATAGCACAGGTTCGCTCCTCTTCTTTATATGGCTGGTCCAGACAGACTTTCCATGACAACCTTTCCCCTAAAGCGGTTCTGAATCCACTGAAAGGTTCCAGTATGATTGAATCACTTAATGATGTCATCTATGATCGCGTGTGTTTACTTTATACTTATGATGGCTTAATGAGATTTGTTATGTTGAAGTTTTTGTATATCTGTATAGATGGAATATTAGGTACGGAGTCAATATCAACTGCAACGTTTTATTATTGTTGTTGTTTTATTACTATTGTTTGTTTTTTTGTATATATATATTTATTTATTTATTTATTTTTTAAGTTGAATTCTGATCGTGGGGTCTATTGAGATACGTTGATTCAGATTCTGTAAAGAAAAAAGATATATAAAATAGATTCTGTCAATCATTCGGGATCCCCTTCTGGACAGCCTCTCCTAATCCTGTCCATAAATCTCACGATTGAACCAATCCTCCGCCACGTTACTCCTGCAACCTTTTTTTTTAGTTTATTGAGAGGAAAAAGTCATTTGAGCGGGACAAAAGTTGAGGACAAAGAGAAGTACAAAGAAAATGAAGAAATGAAAAGAATGTGAAGGCGTTAAAGAAAACGAGATGTTTTTTGTGGGGATTAAAAAAAGATCTTGCATTTGGTAAATGGAGTTAAAGAAATGAAAGAACATATCAAAACAAAAACCAAGGGAGACTGAGCGATAATTAGAAATAAAATTATAAGAAAAAAATATGGACGGAATAGTTAAGACATTATTCAAATACACAAAATGAAAAAAAAATCGGGATTAGAGAAAATGAACAAATGAGCGAAAAGAAAAAAATTGAAGTGAAGATATAGAAAACATACAAACATGGATGGGAAACCACGAAAAATTCTGAATAATAAAATGCTAAAAAAGCCTGTGATAGATCGGTGTTGTGTGTGTGTGTGTGTGTGTGTGTGTGTGTGTATGTGTGTGTGTGTGTGTGTGTGTGTGTGTGTGTGTGTATGTGTGTGTGTGTGTGTGTGCGTGTGCGGGGGTGTGTATATGTGTGTGTATATGTGTATGTGTGCGTGTGTGTGTATTTGTGTGTGTGTATGTGTGTGTATATGTGTGTGTGCGCGTGTGTTTGCTTGTGTATACGTTTGCGTATGTGTGTATGTGTGTGTGCGCGTGTGTGTGTATTTGTGTGTGTGCGTATTTGTGCTTGTGTGTGTATGTGTGCGTGTGTGTGTATGTGCGTGTATTTGTGTGTGTGTATATGTGTGTGTGCGCGTGTGTGTGCTTGTGTATACGTGTGCGTATGTGTGTATGTGTGTGCGCGCGTGTGTGTGTATTTGTGTGTGTGTGTGTGTGTGTGTGTGTGTGTGCGTATGTGTGCTTGTGTATACGTGTGCGTATATGTGTGTGTGTGTATGTGTGTGTATGTGTACGTGTGTGTGTGTTTGTGTGTGTGTGTGTGTGTGTGTGTGTGTGTATGTGTTTGTGTGTGTATTTGTGTGCGTGTGTATATGTGTGTGTATGTGTGTGTGGCTGCGTGTGTGCATTTGTGTGTGTGTGTGTGTGTGTGTGTGTGTGTGTGTGTATGATTTTTTTAACCTTTAACCCCACTCCTTTTTCCCAGAACTGAAGAACCACCCACACCCACAGTCCTCCTCCTCCTCCTCCTCCTCCTCCTCCTCCTCCTCCTATGCTGACAAGGCTTTGAAGTCCGCCTTGTCAACAGGTTTCCTGACAGAGTCAAAACGAACAAAATTTCAATGGTCCATGCCTGCTCTCTTCCCTTTCATTATTGCTTTTTTTGTCTCTCTTTTCTCTTTCCTTTCTCTCTCGTTTTCTTTCTCGTTCTCTTTCTCGTTCTCTCCCTCGTTCTCTTTCTCACTCTCTTTCTCGTTCTCTTTCTCGTTCTCTTCCTCGTTCTCTTTCCGTTCTTTCTCGTTTTCTCTCTCGTTTTCACTCTTGGTCTCTTTCTCGTTCTCTTTCTGGTTCTCTTTCTCGTTCTCTCCCTCGTTCTCTCCCTCGTTCTCTTTCCGTTCTTTTTCGTTTCCTCTCTCGTTTTCTCTTTCGTTCTCTTTCTCGTTCTCTTTCTCGTTCTTTTTCTCGTTCTGTGTGTGTGTGTGTGTGTGTGTGTGTGTGTGTGTGTGTGTGTGTGTGTGTGTGTGTTGTATATTGTATTATGATATACAACATATCATCCCCTTTTAGAAGGGGATGATATATATATATATATATATATATATATATATATATATATATATATATATATATATATATATATATATATATATATATATATATCATCCCCTTCTAAAAGGTTGAATCGAAACAAAGAGATCCAGCCTTTGTTTCTAAAAACGTTTTCTTTTCACGTCTTGGAAAAAAAAGTACATTCAGCCTACGAAAACGTTGCTACTGGAAAGGAAAAATTATTTTCTCTTTCTGGATCGCGCAATTTTGCTGGACAAGATATTGTCTTCCACCAATTCTCAAATTGTGTCGTCGTCGTCATTGTCACAGTCGTTGTATTCTTCTTCTTCTTCTTCTTCTTCTTCTTCTTCTTCTTTCTCAGTTTCTGCTTCTTCGACCTTTTCTTCTTCTCTTTTTTTCTTCTTTGTCGTCTCCCTGTTCATTCTCTTTTTTTTTTCTTCTTCTTCTTCCTCTTCTTCATTCTTTTCTTCTTAATCATCCTCTTTTTTTTTTCTTTCTCTTCTTCTTAATGATCCTCTTTTTCTTCTTGTTCTTCTTTTTCATTTTCTGCTTCTTATTCTGTTTTTTTTTTTTTATTATTATTTTTCTTCTTTTTATTTTTCTTCTTTTTATTGTTCTTCTTTTTATTTTTCTTCTTCTTCTACTTTATCCTCTTTTTTCTTCTTCATTATTTTCTTTTTCTTCTTCATCTTCTTCTTCTTCATCTTCTTCTTCCTCTTCCTCTTTTTCCTCATGTTACTTCTTCCTCTTCTCTTTTCATCTTCTTTTTCATTTTTCTCTTTCGTTTTTTGTCTTTCTCTTATTTTTCTTTTCCTTTCCCTTCTTTTTCTCATCCTCTTCCTCCTCCTTTTTTCCTTCTCCTTCACCTCCTTCCTCCTCTTGTGCTCCCTTTTCCTCATCCTATTTTTCATCCTGCTGCTCTTTTTTCGTTTTTTTTTCAGCTTCGTCGTCGTCGTCTTCATTTTTCATGGTCTTCATCGTTATCATCTTTTTTAAATTAATTTTTCTTTACCGTTGATGTTTGTTTGTTTTTTTCATTTTTGTTTACGTCATCATCGTGGTCTCCCAGGTTGAAAATTATCTCTGAATATATTTTATTAACTGGACATTTCTTTTAGGTTTGATTTCTTTTTTTTTCGTCTGAAATTACACATCTCGCTTGGAGAATATTGTTAATCCCATGTTGAATGGATCGTGTATATGTATATCTGTGAGTATAAATGTGTGGGTGCGTGTGTGTGTGTGTGTGTGTGTGCGTGCGTGTGTGTGTGTGTGTGTGTGTGTGTCTGTGTGTGTGTGTGTGTCTGCGTGTGTGTATGTGCCTGTGTGTGTATGTGTATTTACCCAGTTTTACTTAGTTGCATTTTACGGGAAAAGAGCAATGCTCGTAGTGACCCGCTTTTCTTAATGATCTAAAAAAGGAATTAATCATAGTCAAAAGTGAGAACGAAAGAATGAAAAATGAAGATACAAATAAAAACGAGGCTTTAAAAAGAGAATAAAAGAACAAATACAAATGGTGGCCAAGAATGGGGAAGAAACAATAAAAAAGACAGATCTCCAAGAAATGAAAAATCAATGCTAAGTGGAACAAGTGTTTGTGTGTGTGTGTATTAACTTGGTCTATGGATCACGTGTTGGACTCGTGATCGACAGCTATTTCCCTCCCGGAAGAGAGCTCAGAGCTCGTAGGTCCGATCTATGGGTAATGCTATGACCTTACACACACACACACACACACACACACACACCCAACTCCCCGCCCACGAGAGTCAGAGTAACGACCCGAAGCGCAGCGGTACCGAAATAATTTCGGCCCTGGGCAGGATTCGAACCAAGTACTACGGGCACCACCATGCCAGCAGTTCAGCGCTCTACCAACTGCGCCACCGAGTCGTGTGTGTGTGTGTGTGTGTGTGTGTGTGTGTGTGTGTGTGTGTGTGTGTGTGTGTGTGTGTGTGTGCGTATGTGTACGTGTGGGTGCACACACACACATGTATACATTTGAACAACTCCAGCACTGAACTACCTTCCTTAAAAGAAATTAAACGACCACCACCACGAGCCTCACCATTATCAAAAGTACTCAAAAATCCAAAATTGAAATCCTCTCAGTTTGATTTAATTAAATGAAGTTCTTTTTCTCTCTCTCATTTTCTTCCTCCCCTTCAGTCTCCATAATAAAATGAACCTCTGATTAAGTTCCACAAACACCTTCTCATTACCCATTCTTCAGAGAAAGGGTTTGCTTTCTTCAAACTCTTTGATATATTGAAAAAGCTCTTGGCTTTCTGAGAAGAATTTCCGATCAACCGCTCCCGTTTGTTTGTTTGTTTTTTGTATTTTTTTTTTTAGTAAAGGATTGGTTTTCATGAAATGGAAACATATGTACTCGTACACACACACACACACACACACACACACACACACACACACACACACACACACACACACACACACACACACACACACACACACACACACACACACACACACACACACACACACATCTTCAGCTTCTGCCCAACCGAACCTCTTTCGTCTTTCATCTGTTCTTTGTTATCGTCGTTGCGTCGTCGTCGTAAGGACGTTGACGTTATCATGAGGCTCTTGTCCTCTCATGTCCTCAAAATTACCTTATTTGTCCACATGACATTGTCTGACCTCATATTACATCACCTAACCGTATATGACGCCTCCTGATTTCATATGACCTCACTTAATCTCATATGACTTCAGTTGACCTAACATGACTCTGTATTATCGCATTTGACCTCATATGACATCACTGTACCTTATATGACCTCATTTGACCTCATATGATGTCAATTGACTTTAAATAACCTCACTTGACTTTATATGACGTCACATGTGACGATGCTGTCGTCATTACAATATCGTAAATACTTCGTCATTGCTCTTTGTATCCGAAGTCGAGACGATGCTCTTTGTACTAGAAGTCGAGACGATGACCTTTGTTACCGAACTGAGGTCGAAACTCTTTGTTACCGAACTGAAGGCGTTGCTCTTTGTTACCGAACTGAAGACGATACTCATTGTTACCGAAACTGAAGGCGTTGCTCTTTGTTACCGAAGTCGAGACGATGTTCTTCGTATCCGAAGTCGAGATAATGCTCTTTATCACCGAACTGAGGGAGATACTTTTTGTTACCGAACTGAAGGCGTTGTTCTTTGTTAATGAAGTCGAGATGTGCTTCGTATCCGAAGTCGAGACGATGAAATTTGTTACCGAAATGAAGGAGATAGTCTTTGTTACCGAACTGAAGGCGTTGCTCTTTATTGCCGAACTGAAGATGATTATCTTTGTTACCGAACTGAAGGAGTTGTTCTTTGTATCTGAAGTCGAGACGATGTTCTTTTGTATTTGAAGTCAAGACGATGATCTTTGTTACCGAACTAAAGGAGATACTCTTTTTTCCAAACTGAAAGCGTTGCTTTTTGTTACCGAACTGAAGACAATACTCTTTGTTACCGAACTGAGGGCGTTGCTCTTTGTTACAAAACTGAAGGCATTGCTATTTGTTATTGAAGTTGAGACGATGGTCTTTGTTACCATACTGAAGGCGTTGCTCTTAGTTACCAAAGTCCAGATGATACTCTTAGTTCCCGAACTGAAGACGATACTCTTTGTATCCGAAGTCGAGACCATACTCTTTGTATCCGAAGTCGAGATGATGCTCTTTGTACCCGAAATCGAGACGATGTCCTTGGTTCCTGATGCTCTTTGTATGCAAAATCGAGGCTATGCTCTTTGTTCCCGAACTCAAAAAGATTTCATTCACCTGAGGAGGTGACATGTAGAAGGTCCTTCAACGTTTCCCACAAGAATGTTTATAAACAAAAGAAAACGAATCTAATCCAGTCGGCCTCTTCTTATTCAATCTTTCCTTTGCTCCATCCTCCTCCTTCTTCTCTTTCTCCTCCTCCACCTCTTCCTACAACCCCCTCCTCCTCCTCGTCCTCTTCCTCCTCCACCTCCTCCTCCTCCTATTCCTCCTGCTCTTCCTACTCCTCCTCCTCTTTCTCTTCCTCTTTCTCCTCCTCCCCATTTACTCCTCCTCCTCCTCTTCCTTCTCCCCACCTCTTCCTCCTGCTCTTCCTACTTCTCCTCCGCTTTCTCTTTCTCTTTCTCCTCCTCCCCATTTCCTCCTTCTCCTCCTCCTCTTCCTTCTCCTCCTCCTCCTCATCTCCCCCTCCTTCCTTTCCTCCTCCTCTCGTCCCACGTTTTCTCCTCTCCTCCTCACCTTCTCTCCCACTCCTTTCCCCCTCTTCCCCCTCCACTTCTCTCCTCCCACTCTTCAGTCTTCTCCCCCTCTCCCCTCCCCATCTCCCCTCTTTACTTCTCTCCCCCTCCTCTCCACACTTTTATTCTCTACTCTTCAGTTCCCTCACTTCTCCCCTTTCTCTCCTCTTACCTTTCTCTTTTTTATTTCCTCTTCTTTCTTGTATCCTCCTCTCCCCTCCTCTCCCCTCGTCTCCCCTCTCCTCTTTCCCCTCCTCTCCACTGCTCTCCCCTCATCTTCATTCTTTTTTCCACTTCTCTCCCCATCTTCCATTTCCTCTTCCCTCCTCTCCCCTTCCTCCCCCTCCTCTCCCCATCCTCCATTTCCTCTTCCATTGTTCCCCTCCTCTCCTTTCCCTTCCTCTCCTTTCCCTTCCTCTCCTTTCCCTTCCTCTTCACTCTTCTTTTCCTCTCTCCTCTTCCCTACCTCCTCTCCCTTTCCTCTCTCCTCTACAGCTCTCCTTGTCCTCCATTTCCTCTTCCGTCTTCTCGTCGTCCTCTCCCATTACCCCAACTCTACTCCCTTTCGCTTCCTTCCTCTCCTTTCCTTCTCACCTCCTCTTCTTTCTTCTCCTCTCTTCTCCACCTCCTCTTCCGTCCTTTCCACATCCCTTTTCTCCTCTCCTCTCTTCTCCTCTCTTTGCTTCTCCTTACCTCTCTACCTTTTCTCCCTTCCCCTTCATTTCCTCTCTTCTCCTCTCCTCTCTATCTCCTCTCCCCTCCTCTCCTTTCTTCTCCTCTCCTCTCTTCTCCTCTCCTCTCCTCTCCCCTCTTCTCCCCTCCTCTCCCCTCTCCTCGTTCCTATTCACATCTGCTTTTCTTTGCTCTCTTTCAATTCGCTTTACTTCTCTTCTCTGTTTCCTCCCCCGTTCCTTCCTCCCTCTCTTTCTTTATAAATATATATATATATATATATATATATATATATTTTTTTTCTTTTCTTTTTTTTTTACTTCCGTTATGACTTTCGTTGATTCCACACCTTACTCCATTTCCTCACTTTCCATTTTCTTCTCTCTTTCTCTCTGTCTCTCTGTCTCTTTCTATCTATCTCTCTCTCTCTCTCTCTCTCTCTCTCTCTCTCTCCCTCTCTCTCTCTCTCTCTCTCTCTCTCTCTCTCTCTCTCTCTCTCTCTCTCTCTCTCTCTCTCTCTCTCTCTCTCTCTCTCTCTCTCCCTTTCTCTCTCTCTCTCTCTCTCTCTCTCTCTCTCTCTCTCTCTCTCTCTCTCCCTTTCTCTGTCTCTCTCTCTCTCTCTCTCTCTCTCCCTTTCTCTGTCTCTCTCTCTCTCTCTCTCTCTCTCTCTCTCTCTCTCTCTCTCTCTCTCTCTCTCTCTCTCTCTCTTTTTCTGGATTCATGTGGAGTTTCAGATATGTATTTTTTGGTGCAATTTCATTTCACTTAATTTATTTACTTTGACCATATTCTGTTTTACCTTTAACTTTATTTGATTTATTTATCTTATCTGTTTATTTATCTATCTAGCTATTTATTTATTCATTATTATGTGGACTTGTTAGATAAAGAGAACAAGGAGGGAGAAAAAGAAAATTAAAAGAAATATAATACAATCTTGTATTTCGAGGTTATTTACCCTATTTCAAACATATATATATATATATATATATATATATATTTATTTATGAATATAAATATACATATATATATATATATATATATATATATGTATGTATGTATATGTACATACATATACCAAAGGCTTTTTACCCTTTACAAGGCAGATAGCAAAAAAACAAAGGGATAAAACCACTCCCACCCATTCTATCTCCACGAACTCCACTCCCATCCACCCCCTTCCCTCTCTATTATCTTGGCTCCTGGGTGACGGGTCATCCCTGCATCTCGCCAACTGCCCTAAGTCAGAAGCAGTGTCGCAAGACACAGCACATCCACAACATGGCCGCTTCATTAAATCGGCGACCCCGCCCTCTACGTCCCATCATGCAGAAATGGAGAAGATGGGAGAAATCCCTTCGGGGTGCGTCAATTTATTGTTCACACATACTCCCGCACACACACCCCAGCCCCCATCCACTCATGCATCACACCATCATCCATACACAACCATTCTCCATTCACCCCTATCTTCTATCCTCTCCCGTCCTTCCTCAACAGACATTCCCCTCTTTCCCAAAGACCCTTTTACCTTATCCATCCATCTCATCCTTGGTCTCCCCCTCATGTTCACTCCTTCCACCTCTGTATTCCACACCTCTTTTTCTAATCTTCACTCATCCTTTCCATCCCAATACTCTTTTATTAACCCTATCTTCCTTTATATATATATATATATATATATATATATATATATATATATATATATGTATGTAGGTATATATATATATATATATATATATATATATATATATATATATATATAGAGAGAGAGAGAGAGAGAGAGAGAGAGAGAGAGAGAGAGAGAGAGATTGGAAATCCTCCGACAAAACCTAAACAACGATGTCGCTTAAGTTCATCATTTCTTGACTGAACGCTAACTGAAGCCTGAGCTCAAAGTCTTACCACTTTCAGCCAGCGCATTTATGAGGTCAAGTAAGATCATTCGAGTTCATATGAGATCAGGTGACGTCATACAAAGTAAAGTAACGTCATACAATGTCATTTGACGTCAGGTGAGGTCACAAGAGGTCAAGTGACTGACGTCATATGATATCAATTGACATATAAGGTCAGGTGACGTCATAAGGACAGGTTATATAGTGTAAGGTCAAGTGACATTATATGAAGTCAAGTAAGCTCATACGAAGTCAAGTGACATCATGATGTCATACCGATGACGTCATGGTTCTTATGAAATGATTACGAAATGTTGATGAAATCGAGGCTAACGTCTCACAGGTAATGAATGAAGCAAAGCCATTCAGGCCGATGCGAGACTATCAGAAAATTACCTCTAGCCACCTCATTATAGTTTAGGAGGTCGTTAATAGACGCCAGTACGTGAGGACAATTTACTTTTTTTTTTTTTTTTTTTTTTTTTTTTCTTTTCTTTTTTTGTCAGTTATGTAAAATCCATGGACCACTCTGACCTTTTTTTTTTTCCTCTGACCGAGTGGCATATCTGTCGTACAGCTGATTTCACTTCTAAGTACAACGGGAGCTGTCTAATGTGAAGCTTTGGTTATTTACGTTAACTGTATACGATACGGACAAGTTACGATATCGTAAGTCTACGTCCTAAGGTCATACACGTCACAGCTTCTTAGAACTCATCAACTATCGTAGTTCGTGGAAGCAGTCGCGGTATCTATACCCCCGTTGATTAGTATTTACTCTAAAATGCGTTCCAGTCCAGAATATGGCGGTTCTACTAAACGTAAGAGAAACGAGACAGTTTCGAAAAGATTTTTTTTATACTTCTTATTTACTTTTCGAGCAAATAGGAGTTGATTTTAGGTAACCAAATAACGAGAACATTCACTGAAACTCACTGAAAATCGGTGCCCGTCCTGGACATTTAAAGTTGTGTTGCTGAAGAATCTCTGTGGGCTTTCTGACGTCAGACTCAGAACGGGTATGTCGTCCTTCGTAA
>NC_134790.1:31738198-31743198 GCF_046742065.1 Oratosquilla oratoria
TCATGCCTAGCTACTTCGCAGAGCGTGTAACGATTAGATAAATGAACAATATATATATAATATATATATATATATATATACATATATATATATATATACATATATATATACATATATATATATATATATATATATATATATATATATATATATATATATATATATGTCCACGAGGAGATATGAGAGCTCGTCGCTTAAAGGAACTCTTTGTTTTGCCTCAACACAAATTGTCAAGGCTCTTTCTTGTCGAATCTGTTATGAAAATGTCTGTGACGTCTGTTTTTGCCTGTCTGTTTCGTCTGCGAAGAAAACGGAAAGCATAACGACATCTCTTACCTGTCATTCTTTATCACGCTAAAAAATAAGATTTTTTAGATAATTTCAAAAGTCAATTAACCAGTCATTACTCTGTCTCCCAATTCTTCTTCTGAGAGTCACATGACATAGAGTCTTCTGGAGGAAGGGAGGGGAGAGGAGGGAGGGAGAGAGGAGAGGAGAGTAGGGGAGGGGGAGAGTAGGAGAGGGGGAGTGTAGGAAAAGGGGAGAGGAGGGGAGGGGAGAAGAAGGGATGAAGGAGAGGAGGGGAGAGGAGGAGAGGAGGGGGAAAGAGAAGGGGAGATGGGGAGAGGAGGGGAGGGGAGGAGAGGAGGGGATGGGGAGAGGAGGGAGGAAAGAGATGGGAAGATGAGGGAAGGGGAAGAGGAGGGGAAGGGGAGAGGAGGGAACGAGAAGAGGAGGGGAGGGGAAGAAGAGGGAAGAGGAGGAGAGGAGGGGATGGGGAAAGGACAGGGGAAGAGAAGGGGAGATGGGGAGAGAAGGGCAGGGAGGAGAGTAGGGGATGGGGAGAGAGGGGGAAAGAGAAGTGGAGATGGGGAAAGAAGGGGAGGAGGAGAGGAGTGGAGGGGAGGGGAGGGGAGGGGAGGGGAGTAGGGAGAGGCGGGGATGGGGTGAGAAGGGGAAGTAAGACACTTAGGCTACTATACTCAAGAGAACCAATCTTTTTTTCGCCTCGATGGTCCAAGCGGGATCCGATTTGAGAAGTACCTCTTCTCAGTCTTTTCATCTTTCCTTGAAGACTTTTCCATTTGTGATTTTTTTTTTCTTTTTTATTCAGGATAATTCTGTTACTGTATCTTCTGTCCCAGTATAGATCATATTCGCAAGTCCAAGTATGTGTGTATTTGTGTGTGTGATGTGTATATGTGTGTATGTATATGTATGTGTGTGTGTGTGTGTGTGTGTGTGTGTGTGTGTGTGTGTGTGTGTGTGTGTGTGTGTGTGTGTGTGCGTGTGTGTGTGTGTCTCCATCTGTACTACCAGTATTCATAATAAGAACCAATTTCATTCTCATTACTTCCTACATTAAAATTAACAATAAAACAATCTCAAATTACACCAGGAGACACTTAGCTGCCTGTAAAGCTCACTGTTCCCCTATACAGAGACAGCCAGCGCTCGTGGCACTTACTAGAAGTCAACAGGAATCGAACCCGAGTCTAAAGGAGTTAATGAAATTAGTTGAAATCTAGAAACATCATGAAAATGTTATTATGTATCAAGTGACGCGTGACGTCACTTGTGACCCGTGACGTCATTTAATTGTGACGTCACTCGTGACCCGTGACGTCTTTTATGTGACGTCATAGACACGTCATATATGTGGCATTCATCTCGCGAGGCTGTGCATTGCGCTTGTATATCCTCCGCCACTTGTCCTCCACTTTCCCTCGGCTTCCACCTTGCCGTTAATCCTTTCCCTTTGTCTTCCTCTGGTTATCATTTACATCCATCTTCCACCATGCTCTCGTTATTTGTCTTCCACTTTACCCGTATTCCACCTAACCCACTTTACTTACCTCCCACGTCATCCTCCTTCCACCTCGCCATCTTCCATTCCATTTGTCTTCCACCCTCCTTGGAGGCGCCTTCCACATCATCCGTCTTCCACCTGAATTACCCTCTACTCCACCTGTCATCCATCTATACTGTGTCTCACATGTGCTGTGTCATCTTTTTTGTTATTTTTCGTATTCCTTCCTTTCTACCTATCCTTAGTTATTTCAAGTCCTCTCCTCCTTCTTCTCCTCCTCCTCCTCCTCCTCCTCCTCTTCCTCCTCCTCCTCTACTTCCTCCTCCTCCTCTTCCTCCTCTTCCTTCTCCTCCTCCTCCCCATCATCATCCTCATTCTCTTCTTCCTTCTTTTCCTTCTCCTCTTCGTCCTCCTTGCCCTCTTCCTTGTTCTCCTTCTCCTCTTCCTCCCCATCATCATTGTCACCATCCGCCTCCTACTGCCCCACATCATCATCCTCGTCCTCCTCCTCATCATTCTTTTTTTCATCCTCATCCCCTTCATCTTCGTCCTCCTCCTCAAGCTCCTCCTCCTCTTCTCCATCCCCCTCATTCTACTCCTCATCCTTATTATCCCCATTCTCCTCCTCATCCTCACCTTTCTCCTCTTCCTCCTCATCTTCCTCCTCCTCTTCCTCGTTCTCCTCCTTCTCTTCCTCCTCATCATTGTCATTATCGCCATCATCTTACTCTTCTTGCTCACCCTCATCCTCCTCCTCGTTCTCTTTATCGTCCTCCTCGTCCTCCTTACTCTCCTCCTCTTCCTCCTCCTGCCCAACCCTCTTGCACAACCACACCCTCCCGTCGTCACATTGTCTCCTACGCTTTGAGTCCTATGTTTACCTTTAACCTTTTCCGGAATTGATACAATACTTCACCTCCTCGGGTCTGCACTCTGTCTCTTCACCTTTAACGCGGAGACTTCTCACTTGAGCTTCCTTGTCTCTGGGAATCACTCGGGCTCATTCCTGACCCGCTCTCATTCTCATCCTCTCTCTCTCTCTCTCTCTCTCTCTCTCTCTCTCTCTCTCTCTCTCTCTCTCTCTCTCTCTCTCTCTCTCTCTCTCTCTCTCTCTCTCTCTCTCTCTCTCTCTCTCTCTCTCTCTCTCTCTCTCTCTCTCTCTCTCTCTCTCTCTCTCTCTCTCTCTCTCTCTCTCTCTCTCTCACACACACACACAGTTCAAAATAGCTCTAACTTATTCGTTCGTTCGTTTGATTTTTTATCTTTCTATTCATCTCTTTATCTAATTATCCATCTATTTATTCATCTGTATATTTACTTATCTATTATGTTCGCGTCGTAATCAGAAGCTTACTGGTCTTCCATTCCCAGTAGTGACTGTTAATTACCTGCCCTAACAGCCCAAGCGCATAACAGGGGAAAAGTGACGGCTTCGGCCGCAGCCACTCAGCACCTCATGGTGTAGGATCCTCACCATCTACCTTTCTTTAATCACACATGAATTTGTTTGTTTGCTCAGTTATTCATTTATTCACTTATTTATTCATTTATTCATGTTTTACTCGGTCAGCCATTACCCGCAAGGCGAGGTGGCTAGACATGCTGGAACCCTCTCCCTTCCAGTAACACTTGTCCCGGTTTCCCCTTCCTTCTTAAGGGATTAAACTCCGATGACAATATTCTTGTCATTTGGTCAAATAAAAAAAAAATCATAAAACACCAAAATGTTTGATCAAACACCAGAAAAGTATGGCGTCAGTCCTCGCTTCGCTCGCGAGCGAAGCGAGGACTGACGTCATACTTTTCTGGTGCTTGATCAAACATTTTGGTGTTTTATGATTTTTTGTTTTATTTGACCAAATGACAAGACATCTTGTCATCGGAGTTTAATGGGTTAAGGGATTATCACACCGGGCTATCTTTCCTCCAACCTCTGATGAATCGCCGCGGGCTCCCACCTTCAGAACTTTTTCCGCCGTAAAATCACTGTTGCAAACTATTTTTTGTTTTCTCAACAACAACAAAAAATACACAGAATGTCATTTGATACACTGGAGGGAAATTATTTTCCTCCAGCTAATCAGCTCCAACATTCGGAGGGAAAAATTTCCCCCAACGTGATAACGCCCCCTTACGGCGCGAGGTGGTACAGAAGGATAGAAGCTCTGGTAAACCGCCAACAAATGACAACATCTTTCCCGTGTCCGGCCCTCCCACGGTACAGTTTGTCTTTGTTAGTATACACATACTTCTCGAGTTCTGTCAATCAGGCACGTTTTCGCTTGTTCGACAGCCTGACCATAGATGCTATTATTACTAAAAGTGGTTATCTTTAATAATGTAATTCTTCTCACGCATTGTCAATCAAATATTATTGTCATTGAGAAAGATTATTTGAAGTCATATCATTCTTCTCGAGTTCTGTCAATCAGGCACGTTTTCGCTTGTTCGACAGCCTGACCATAGATGCTATTATTACTAAAAGTGATTATTTTTTATAATATAATTCTTCTCACACTTTGTCAATCAGATATTATTGTCACTGAGAAAGATTATTTGAATTCATATCATTCTTCTCGAGTTCTGTCAATCAGGCACATTTTCACTTCTTCGACAAATGACCTTAGATGTTAATATCGTTGAGAATGTTTGAAGTAATATTATTATTCTCAAGTTCTGTCCATTAGGCACATTTTCGCTTCTTCGACAACCTGACCTTAGATATTATTGTCATTCAGAAAGTTTATTTGAAGTAATATCATTCTTCTCAAATTCTGTCCATCAAGCACATTTACTCTTCTTCGACAACCTGATCATAGATGTTATTGTCATTGAGATTGATGTACTTGATAAAGATCTAACAAGCAAAACGTCGAACTAGCAAAGACTCCGCCCTTACATGGTCCCTCTGTTGATAGGATGAAAATCTTCTCAAACTCTATCATTCAAACACATTTCCGCCTCTTCGACAGCCCAACCATAGGTATCATTTTCATCAAAATCGGTTATTTTGAGTAATATGTTAAAATTGAATCCCACGGCTCCTTACATACATATCACCCCCAAACACTATTAAGCCTTGTTAATATGGAGCTAGTTTTGTAGCTGCTAGTACTAAAGACTTGTAGAATACCTCTCTACTTGTCCAGTGTCAACGGAAAATTAGTCAACTTGCCTCCAAACCATTTAA
>NC_134790.1:31748198-31750698 GCF_046742065.1 Oratosquilla oratoria
GCATTTTCAGTGTTCTTTACATCATTATGTGCCGGGATATAAAAATGGAAATCATGTTTGCATATTTTTCATATCTTACGGAAATCTCACAAATCATATATATATATATAGATATATATATATATATATATATATATGTATATACATACATATGTAGCATACACACACACACTTGTATGTATATATATATATATATATATATATATATATATGTATATATATATATATATATATGTGCGTGTGTGTGTGTGTGTGTGTGTGTGTGTGTGTGTGTGTGTGTTAGATATATCTATATATATAATTGTGTGTGTGTGTGTGTGTGTGTGTGTGTGTGTGTGTGTGTGTGTGTGTGTGTGTGTGTGTGTACATATAGATATGTTGCAAAATGATTGAAGGGAATATTCAATCCTCTAGACCTCTAACGTGCACACGCGCGCACACACGCACTTAGTGTAGGATGAAACGTCCGACGACTTCACAGAACTCCCAAGGGGGACCCACCATTGTTGTCGGACCTGACAGTGGTCATAGGGGTCAGGTGCATCTGACCTCACCCGGACATCTGCGTCCAGCATTGCCAAACTGCAAGATCAGCATACGTCAAAATTATATTTCCTTATGTACTCCAGTTGTATTTATGGATCCATGCATGAGTTCTGAGTGTCTAAACTCAGTCCATGCATTGTACATTGTAGAAATAAAAGTGTACATTGTAGAAATAGGAGAAAATAGATTATCATAGCAAAGTGTAAACAGAATTTGGTAACGTCCCTAATTCTGCTCGAGGTTGTTCCGAGAATGTAGAGCACTCTGGACGAAGATATTAAAGCCAACGAACTATCATCTCGTTTGTCTCACCAAAATCAATGTAGATCGCATACAACTCTACATACACACACAAACACACACACACACACACACACACACACACACACACACACACACACACAAACACACACATATATATATATATACGTATATATATATATATATATATATATATGTATGTATATCTATATATATATATGGATGTCAGGATGTCTTCATATATATATATATTGAGGAATGGACGACAAAATGAGTGGTAGGGTGGTGAGATAAACATCGAGAATCGTTGAAGTTTTAACTGACGTTTCGCTCTTAACAGAGCTTCTTCAGTGTACAAACATGATCGGGAAAATCAACAGTTTTATACCTTACATCATTCCGCGTTCCTTCCTTAACCCACCCCCTCCCTATTAAGCTGTCCAAAACGTCCGGCTTGATGGTCCTACAGGAGTTGAAGGGTACGAGAGGGAGGGAGGGGGTGGGTTAAGGAGGGAACGCGGAATGATGTAAGGTATAAAACTGTTGATTTTCCTGATCATATTTGTACACTCCGAAGAAGCTCTGTTAAGAGCGATACGTCAGTTAATAAAACTTCAACGATTCTCGGTGTTTATCTCACCACCCTGCCACTCATATATATATATATATATATATATATATATATATATATATATATATATTTTATATATATATATTATATATTATATATATATATATTACATATATATATATGTATATATATATTTTTGTCATTGTGACATTTGGAATTAAACTCTCTTAGCGGGATTCGAACCCTCGCCTGAGCGGCTTTCTCTTTATAAGACGAAAGGCGTACCATCGTGCCACCACGACCCTTCAAAATGGAACGACAGGCCGTGAACTAATTCGTTCCATTTTGAAGGGTCGTGGTGGTACAATGGTACGGCTTTCGTCATATAAAAAGCAAGCCACTCAGACGAGGGCTCGAATCCCAGTAGGAGAGTTTAATTCCACATATATATATATATATATATATATACATATATATATATATATATATATGTATGTATGTATGTATGTATGTATGTATGAGCTGAAGAATCTTTTGTTTGCTCTTTCGTTTTCTTTCTATTTTTCTTTCTACTTCTTGTTATCTTTTTATTTATCTGTTTTTCTCTCTCTTCCTATTTTTCATTTTTGTTTTCTCATATATCATTTCCCCATTTTTAATTTCATTGTTTTTATTGTCCAATTTCTTTTTATTCTTGAAGTATTTTTCTGAATTGCCCCCCCCCCTCCAAAAAACTTTTTTGTAGTGAGGACAGAATTATGACGCCAGAGTCCGTCATCAGTTGTGACGTCGCATCACCTGTTCACCTGGCGGCATGAAGAAGAAATATATATATTCTCAGTGTCAGCGAAAGGACTAAGGCCCTGTTCACACTAGCGGTTTCAGCCGCGGTGGTTCAATTACAATGTAAGTCACTGGAGGCGTTCACACACAACGGCGTAGTTTTTCCTTGATCATGCGCTATCGCCGTTGTTTCTGCGCGGTTCAAACCGCTAGTGAGAACAGGGCCCAAGATACAGTGTATACGCTAATACAGAGATATACAAAGGACCTTGATCGCAAACGCTCTCTCCCATGAGAAAGTAGAATTTCACTAAGTTCATTAGTTATATTGAGGAAATC
>NC_134790.1:31755698-31763198 GCF_046742065.1 Oratosquilla oratoria
GAAGTGCTTTATTTGTATAATGGATTGTATTATTTGAAGGATTCTGAAACGCGCTATAGGATGTTTGTTCGTAGTTTCGTTTCATACACTATGATTTAACGCGTTATTTGACGTCATCGTAGATGTTCAGTATTCTTAAAAGAAAAGTAGTAGACCTTGGGTGTATATAGCATTCCCTTGATCAGTAAAAAAAAATCTTGCAGTGACGATGATTCGGTTTAAAGTTGCGAACTCCCTCCTATCAGGAGCCTAGAACGGTGCCCCTTACAGAGGAATTTGTAGCTTGGAATCTAATAAAACCATGCCCTTGGTCCAACTCGCTGGTGACAGAGTTCGAACCGCCGTCCAGTAACCAGAAATGAGCAAAAAAAAAATAGACAATCCACTAAGGTGACAGGCCCTCGTCTGAATAAAATCGTCTGACGTCACCTAAGATAAGATAATTAGATTATATCACTATGTTGGGGGGATTAAAGGTGAACTTTGAGTGGGATTAAGCCATAACCGTAGAGTACGAGTACAAAGGTTGCATAGGGAATAGGGCGGAGGTCCTGTACTGGTCATTAAACTCAAACACGTGTGTGTGTGTGTGTGTGTGTGTGTGTATACTGTATAAATATATATATATATATATATATATATATATATATATATATATATATATATATATATATATAAATATATATATATATATATATATATCTCGATTAAGTCACTAACATTGTCACATGCCAGCATAGGTTCGAGTCCTTGGCTCTACCACGATTCAATTTCTACATGTTGGACTCCTCGAGTCTGTCGATGTTGATGGCTTAGGCTTTATTCACACTACAAGCGGAGCGGTGTAGAGCGGAGAGGAGCAGAGTGAAGAGGAGCGGTTAGTTGTTCAAACTACAAGCGGAGAGGAGCGGGGCGGAGCAGAGCGTCTGAGCGACTTGCTCAAGAATCAGTCGCGATGGAGGATTTCGTGAGTTCGTTCAAATTGCTCGACAGCAAAAGAAGGAAACGGCAACACTGGGTTCATTCCATCATCATCAGAAGAGATCGGTATGGAGAATACCACCATCTCTTCTATGAACTGGGGAGAGATGAATCGCGATTCCACGCGTATTTACGGCTGGAACCGGCAAGTTTCGAAATTTTGCACTCCCCCATAGACTGAAAAAAGAAGGGAAAAAAGTTATATGTATATATATATATATATATATATATATATATATATTATGTGTGTGTGTGTGTGTGTGTGTGTGTGTGTGTGTGTGTGTGTGTGTGTGTGTGTGTGTGTGTGTGTGTGTGTGTGTGTGTGTGTGTGTGTGTGTGTCAATCCACTCTATAAAACTGCTCTTTTAATCAGTTATATATGGGTCAGAATTATCTCTCTCCCTCTCCTTCCCACATACATCACGTGAGCTGTCAACTTGAGGAAAAATGTAACGATTTATTAAGGAACATGGAATTTGGTTACTAAAGCCTTGTCCCATGACTGTGTGGGTCACTGATAATTATGTACAGTATCAGAATATCACCAAATTAGCTTTTCACAACATACTACTAACATATATAGTCAAAGCGTGCCAGAACCATGCACAGTCTGGTCAGTGATTGTAATTTTGGGTTCAAGAATAAAGATTTATATTGGCAGATACCTTCTTGGCCATGGGTAGAGTGGTGGAGAACCGCTAGTGGTCGAGCGTCAAAAAATATGCCAGCATTTCTTGAGCTTGTAGTGTGAACACCTGAGCGTCTGTACATTCAAAACTACGTAACAATTAATGCCGCTTGTAGTGTGAACGCGCCCTTAGAATTAAAATGTATTGTGGTTGATAATATATATATATATATATATATATATACATATATATATATACATATATACACTGTGTCAAATACGACCGCCACCGCTTTAAGTTGAATCCATCATTCACTACACAAGTGTTTTTTACTCGTGGGGTGCAGTACTTTTACATAACCCTGTAAAGTTGTTTACCCACTTATGTGAATAAAATCGCCTAGCGGCAGAACTAATAAAGACACGAGTCTGGTCAGGTCCTCGAACGCGGGTTCGGAATATTTTGGTTGGAGTTCGAGACTTCGAGGAATGTTGAGAACAACTCACGAAGTACAAATCACGTGATCACGGAAGCGAGGTGGCTCTCTGCATGGCACCCAGATCCATACTCACCACCTTCATCATGGTGACGACCTTAAACGACAAGTTTCCCGACAAGAAATGTTTAGTTTTTGGTCACTAAAAGAACAAAAATCGAACCTAAAGGGCTCTCGACTGATAGAACCTTCCTGCAGGCCAAAGGTCGCACGCTCAGATATATGAAAACAACTTCTTATTATCCAGAATGAAATTTATAGACTGCGTCACCGTATCGAGGGTTTAAGGGCCACATCACTACTAGTGCCACGTTTGACCCATTCAACACAGTGGAGGATGCAGTGGTTTCGGTGCTGTAAGTGCCCAAGGACGTGCTTTGTGTACACGATCCGTTCCTCTATCTCGTTTTGCTATGAACTGTGTCTTTGTTTTCTTATCTGCCTGTCTGTCAGCCTGCATCTGTTATTGACTTATCTATTTATTCATAATCTATCAATTTATCATTACTCATTTTATTTGTTTACCATTGCTTAATTTATCCATTTATCATTACACAATTTATTTATTCATCAATGCTTAATTTATCCATTTATCATTTCTTCATCCATCTGTTCTTCATTACATATTGTCTCGTCTTTTTGTGACTTTTTCTTTTGGTCTTTGTGTTCCTTAATTTGTCATTTGTATACCATTTGTATACCATTATGGATGGGGATGACAGGTGGTGATGGATACGGAGCTGCCTAGTTTAGGCCTTATGGTCTCTTGCAGTCTCCTTTATTCTTATGTTCTTATGTATGTTCTTATTATCGTTACCGTTACCGTTACCTGTCGCGTCACATTGTTCCATCATCCCACCAGTCTTATATCTGTCTTCATAAGTCTCTCAAAGTCTTTTCTTAAGTTGTGTATATGCTTGATCCCTTGCCTTCCTCTCGCTATTTTATCTTTCACCTTTCCTAACAAATAATCAGTTTCTAATTCTCTTGCTCTTATCATTTGCCCCAGAAACTAGAGTTTCCTTCTTTCTTATTTCCAAAAAAAATTTGTGTCTGCTCCACTTCTCTTGAAACCTTCTTTGGTAATCGTTCTTGATTTCAAGCAATTCATAAATTTCTTTACGTAAACCACGTTTATGTAGCCTCTAATTTCTTTTACAATTTTATCTCTTTTTCACGGTCTATGTCTCGAAGCCATACAGTAACGTTTCCCGGATGTTTGTAGTTCTTCAGTACCTCCAGAGAGCCAACTGGAATATCCGGCCACCCAAAGACCGGACCTCAAGGGTCTGGCCATCGGCTTCCTGTCCTTCAGCGACTCTTGATGGTTTATCTTACCGGATCCGGGAGGAGAAGGTGTCTGAAACCCGGTGATTCATGATGTCTCGATCTCACGGGATTTGATGATCGCGTTTTCCTGTTCCTATTGGTCTGGCTTCTTTGCCTTCAGGAAGTCTCGTGTGGGAAGACTTCCCACAAAGGCGTATTGGACGTCATCCCAGCGTCCTTTGGGAGCTTCCGAATGTTTGCTTTATCTTATTTCATCTTGTGTTATCTATTCATTTATCTTTTTTTCATCTTATATATTTTTATTTATCTGTTTATCTATTTATCTATTAATTTATTTATCCGTTTAG
This sequence comes from Oratosquilla oratoria, assembly GCF_046742065.1. Lineage (NCBI taxonomy): Eukaryota > Metazoa > Arthropoda > Malacostraca > Stomatopoda > Squillidae > Oratosquilla > Oratosquilla oratoria. Next base: position 31,759,442 of record NC_134790.1, read on the forward strand.
TCTATTTTTTTTTCTAGTTCTTTCCTCAGAGGCTCCTTTTTGATGCGTACCTCTTCTTCCGCTCCTTCAAGAAACCTCGCTGAAGAATTTTCGCAGAAGCTTTGTGAATCTTTCTTCAGGTGTTCAGTTATTCGTTCTTCGAGGTGCCGTGATGCTTTGTGATTCGTTCTTCGAAAAGCTTCGAAGGTTATATTTTTCGAAATCCTTAGCGAGAAATTCGTGGAGAAAAATCTTACTCTGAGTGAGCATTTCAATTTTTTTCTTTCTTTATTTCTTTCTTTCTTTTTCCAGTTGATTTGCAAATATTTTTTCGAGAACCTCTGCTGCCATTTTTATTCACTCGTTCATCTATTTATAGATTTTTAAGAAATTTAAAAAATTTGCAAATCTTACTTTGATAAGCAGAGCAAATATGTTTTTTTTTTTCTTCAATGTGCTTGAAAATCTTCCAGAAAATTGGATGAAGCTATCTTCCAGATGGTTCCCAGAAACTTTCATTCAGAAGATCTTCCTTCCAGAACACCTGCAGCGGAGTAGCCTTAAAAATAAAATAAATAAATAAATGAATAAATAAAAAACAGAAGCTTGGTGGAATCTTCCTTCAGCAGATTCCTCTGTGTTTACTTCTTGTTCTCGTCTCCTCTTCTTCCTCCTCCTCTTCCTCCTCCTCTTCCTCTGAGTCACCCCCGGACCACCCGACGGTGATTGTGGTTGCCCTTGGCCTGTCACTCTCGTCCTTCCGGTCCTCGACCCAGGTTATCCTCGGTCAGCTCCCCCTCGACACATTCCTTTGATTCGCGCTTCCGAGACTTTCTTCCGAGTGCCAAGGAAGGTCCCAAAGACCTCCGGAGTGTCACTGCCTAAGAGTCGTCCTCGGAAGAGGAGGTGAAATACCGTTGTTGTTTTTTTCGGGGGGGTGGGGTTATGCAGCTTTCAATTCCTCTGTATATCGCTGGGTAAGGTACTTTTTGTACAATCGCTTGAGTGTTTTGTGATAAGGAAGTATACACGAGTCTTCGTTTAGTTTCATTTTTTATCGAGTGGTGAGCTTCTATCTCTCTCTCTCTCTCTCTCTCTCTCTCTCTCTCTCTCTCTCTCTCTCTCTCTGTCGTGTGTGTGTGTGTGTGTGTGTGTGTGTGTGTGTGTGTGTGTGTGTGTGTGTGTGTGTGTGTGTGAGTGAGTGAGTGAGTTCCATGATTAGATGCACCGGAGGATTATTCGTATCTTTACGAATAATATTCTTTAAGAGTCCGGACGAGTCTGTTTATTTGTTCATTTGGACAGTAAGTAACTCCAAACTAAGGTTTTGCCGGATCGAGGCGTTCTTCAGTCTGTCAGGTGAACAAAATCGTTGTTGATATTATAACAAAAGTTTAACATTTTGAAGCATCATTGAACAAGTTGACGCCAGGGATACCGTCTAAAACTCATGAGCGGGTTGTCGTGAGTTCGATTACCGAGACCCACTGAGTGTTTCATGCGTTGGCTCCAGACAGCCCTGGCCAGGTGGGGAGTCGACTCAATCATCGGCCTAAAAATATAAATAAAAAAGTGGCTTGCCACTAGTAACAGGGCTTGCCCTACCAAGGGTTTTTTACTTCCCACTTTGTGGGAGTGGAATGGTGAGGAGGTGGTGAGGCGCCAGAGAAAGATTCAGGAACGAAGTTGGCATCAGCCAGAATAACTTATGTAAAGTGTGTCTCCAGGTCTACGAACAGACAGAACCTCTGATGTTCAAGAATCCTTCTTGTTGGTTCCTTCGTCACCTTCTGGTTCCTGTGTGAGAATCTTTGAGGATCTCTCTTGAACACCATTGGTCTTCTTATTCCTCCTTTCCCCAACCAACCCAGAAGTCTCCACGGCCAATTTCCTGGTTCCCTTCAGCCCTTCATCGTCCTGGTAATTAGTCTCTGGTTTCTTTTTTTCTTTTTTCTTTTCTTTTTTTGGGGGAAGTAAGTCTTCCAGTTTGCCGAGACCTCTTCTGGCCTTTTGTTTGTTTCTTCGGCTTCTTCCAGACTTGAACAGTTTCCTTCCAGACACTTCTTTGTCGCCTCGTTTTTCATCGGGCTATCTTGATCTTTGCTGAGTGCCTGTCAGTGCCACTGTGTCTGCGTCGGCCTTCCTTAGTCCTTAAAGAACCTCCAGGTTTCCTCCAGAGCCTATATGTGTTACTTCAGAAGTCCCCACATGCCATCCTGGTCTTTGATCATTCTTTTTTTCTGATTCTCCGCCTCGTCCTCAAATTTGAAATTCCTTTTCAAGCACTCCTCTTCTTCGCCCCGTTTCTCTTTCTTCCTGTTCTTTTGGGGGTTCCTCTCTTTTGTGAGGACTTAATTAACCCATCCTCATTATAATTTATCCTTTTTTTATAAGCCTAATGGTTCTGTCTCAGCTTCCGGCGGTCACAGAAGAGGTCTTTGTCTGTTTCTGCAGCTTCATGGCTCCATTAGAGCTGTTTGTTAGACTTCATCATTCTTCTCTTTTTTTTTTTTTTTTTTTTTGAAAAATTGTTTTAGCCTCTGAAGAAGACACCTTTTCCATGTTCATGTCTTCCCTGACATCCTCCCCACTACCCCCTAACCTGCACCCAACTCCCTCCTAATTCCCCTAATTTATTTTCCCTCCTGGTTCTTGCCCCCACCTTGAGTCTTCGGACATCTTTATTTTATTTTTCATTTATCTATTCTACTGTTATTTCATTTTATTTTCATTATTTCTGGAGCTTTAAGGTATCTGAAATAGTGTTATTGTCTTCAGACCTCTTAAAATATTTGTTACTGAATTTTTTATAAAAAAAAAAATTAACCCTAGAACCTTAAAAAATTTTAAGTACTTTTTTCTTTTTCTCTCCTCCTTTTACTGAAGAATAAGACTTTGATTATAGGGTACTTCTATTTTTGTATTCTTCATATTTATTTATTCATTATTATCTATTGTTATTCATTATTTACTTATTTATTCATTGTTGTTTATTGATCTATTTATTATTTTGTCTTTTAGATACTTACATTATTCATCTATTCATTTTATATATTATTCATTTACTTATTAATTATTTCGTTATTTGTTCAATTATATATATTTTTTATCTATATGTTATATGTTTTGTATACATATATCTATCTTTTATTTTTTTTTATTTATCTATTTATCCATTAATCATTTCTTGCATATTTGAATAAGTAACTAGAACCACCGGATGCTACGGGGCGTTTCTCAAACCATTACATGGGTACAGTACAATCAAACACTTTTGCACGATGATTGTACTCCTCAAAGATGCTATGTACTCACATGTACTCAATGTACCTCTTGCCGTACAAGGCACGAGTGTTGTATTGTCCCCCAGAGGACAGATTGGTCCCGTATTGGTCCATGAAGGTTTTTTGAGGTGATAATCATGTATTGTATGAACCATTGTATATACTGTACAAATAGGACCTCCTCTTGTACCTAACCTCCTTCTCCTCCTCCTTCTCCTCCTCCTCCTCCACCTCCTCCTCCTCCTCCACCTCCTCCTCCTCCTCCACCTCCTCCTCCACCTCCTCCTCCTCTTCCTCCACCTCCTATTCCTCCTCCTCCTCCTCCTCTTCCTCTTCTTCCTCCTCTTACACATCTTCCTCTTCCTAAACCTCCTCATCCATCTCATCCTCATTATTTTCTACTTTTCTTCCTTTCTACCACTACTACTACTACTACTACTACTACTACTACTACTACTACTACTACTACTACTACTACTACTACTACTAGCAGT
>NC_134790.1:31770698-31775698 GCF_046742065.1 Oratosquilla oratoria
ACTTCTCTCACTTCTCCTGCTCCTCTTCTTTTTCTTCCTCTTCCTCCTCTTCCTCTTCTTTCTCTTTTGCTCCTCTTCTTCCTCTTCCTTTTTCTCCTCCTTCTGGTCTACTTATTTCTCTGTCTCCTCCTCCTCCTCCTTCTCTTCCTCCTCTTCCTCTTCCTCTTCTTTCTCTTCCTCCTCTTCTTCCTCTTTAACTCTTCTTCCTCTTCCTTCTTCTCCTCCTTCTACTCTTCCTTCTTCTCCTTCTCCTCCTACTTCCCTTCCTCTTCCTCCTCTTCCTCCCCCTCTTCCTCTTCTTCCTCCTCCTCTTCTCGTCAAGGCGTTTCTCTACAGGTGTCCAGTTCCCAGGAACACGACAATTTTTTTCCTAAACCCACAGGGGAGATCCAGGTTATTAACGTCCTTTCCAACCCCGGGGAGGGGACTGTACGCTTTCCCCCCCGCCCCCCCGAAGCGAAGCGCCCCTCCCCCGCTCCCCAAGGGAGAAGTCGAGGTCCTTTTCGTGATTATGCATTCAGTTTCCGACATCTTCAGTGTTCCGCTTCTGTAATGGCTCCTCATTTGCGTAGTCCGGGCCTCCCTCCTTCCCCCCCCTCTCTCTCTCTCTCTCTCTCTCTCTCTCTCTCTCTCTCTCTCTCTCTCTCTCTCTCTCTCTCTCTCTCTCTCTCTCTCTCTCTCTCTCTCTCTCTCTCTCTCTCTCTCTCTCTCTCTCTCTCTCTCTCTCTCTCTCTCTCTCTCTCTCTCTCTCTCTCTCTCTCACTCTCTCTCACTCATTCTCTCTCTCACTCACTCTCTATCAATTTCTCACGCAGACGCACACACACACACTGGCGCGCGCGCGCACACACAGCTTTCGGTCTCGTATTCCTTCAAGAAAAAATATATATACAAACACACACACACACACATACACACACACACTAACACATACAAAGAGAGAGAGAGAGAGAAAGAGAGAGAGAGAGGATGATTGGAAGGAAGAGAGGGAGTGAGGTAGTCAGGAGGGGGGATGAAGGAATAAGGGGTTTTCTTTATACAGTCTTCATTCTTCTTTCCAAACACTTGTAACACCTCCACCTCCCTCCTCCTCCTCCTCCTCCTCCTCCTCCTCCTCCTCCTCCTCCACCTTCTTCTTCTCCTCCTCCTCTTTCCCTCCCTACTCCCTTTCCTCTTTGTCTTCCTCCTCTTTCTCCTCCTCATCTTCCTTCCCCTTTCCTATTTTCTTTCCTCCCTTGTTCCATTTTCCATTATCGCTTTAATCCTCGTCGTCCTCTTCTCTGTGTTGTCTCTTCGTATTTCTTCTAACCTTTTCATACTTTTATTATTTTTCTATAATCCTCTTTATCTCTTGCTTGCCTTTCCCAGCTGCCTCCTCTCCTGCTCCTCTTGCTCCTCCTCTTCCTCCTCCTCCTCTTCATCATCCTCATTTTCTATTCCTTCTTCTTCGTTCGTCTACTTTTCCTTCTCTCCTTATTCTTCTCTTCTTTCTCCTCGTTCTCCTCCTCCTCCTCATTTTGTCTCCCACCCTTCCCCATATTTCTCCACCTTCTCTTCTTTCTCTTCCTCCTCCTCACTCCCCTTCCTCCTCATATTTCTCCACTTCCTCTTCTTTCTCATTATCCTCCTCCACCTCCTCCTCTTCCACCTACTCCTCTTCCACCTCCTCTTCCTTCTCATACTTCTCCTTTCCATTCTTCTCCTCCACTTCTTTCTCATCCATCTCCGGCTTCTATTCTTCCTCCCATTCCTCCTCATTTTCTCCACCTCCTCTTCTTTTTCCTCCTTATCCTCCTCCTCCTCATCCCCTTTCCTCTTCATATTTCTCCGCCTCATCTTCTTTCTCCTCTTTCACTTCCTCCTCCCCCTCCTCTTCTCACTCCTTCTTCGCCTTCCTCCTCATATTTCTCCACCTCCTCTTCTTTCTCCTCCTCCTCCACCTCCTCTTTCTTTTCCTCATCCTCCTCCCCTTCCTCCTCATACTTCTCTACCTCCTCTTCTTTCTCTTCCTTCTCCTTTTTCCCTTCTTTTTCTTTCTCTTCTTCCTCCTCCTCTTCCTCCCTTTCTTCCTCATATTTATCTACCTCCCCTTCTTCCTCCTCCTTCGCCACCTCCTTCCTTTCCTCCTCATATTTATCCACCTCCTCTTCTTTCTCCTCCTCCTCCTCCTTTTCCTCCTCCTCCTCTCCCCTTCCTACTCATATTTCTCTTCCTCCTCTTCTTTTTTCTCCTCCTCTCCCCTTCCTCCTCATATTCCTCCATCTCCTTTTCTTCCTCCTTCTTCTCTTCCTTGTCTTCCCATTCTTCTCCTTCTCTCTTCCCCCTTCTCCTATTCTATTTCTTCGCCGTCTTCTTCACCCTCTTCACCTTCCTCTTCTTTCTCCTCCTTCCATCCCACTTCATACTTCTCCTCCTCCTTTCCTTCCTCCTTGTATTTTTCCACCTCCACTTCTTTCTCCTCCTTCTCCTCCTCATCTCCCCCTCCCTCTCTTCTCTTCCCCCTCCTCCTCTTCCTCATTTTCCTTTTCCTATCCTCTATTCCCCCTCCTTATCTTCCTCATCTTCCCTTTCCTCGCCTCTCTTCCCCCTCCTCCTCCTCCTCTTCCTCATTTTCCTTTTCCTTTTCCTCTCTTCTCTTCCCCCTCCTTATCATCCTCGTCTTCACTTTCTTCTCTTCTCTTCCCCCTCCTTATCTTCCTCATCTTCCCTTTCTTCTCCTCTCTTCCCCCTCTTCCTCTTCATCTTCCCTTTCTTCTCCTCTCTTCCCCTCCTCCTCCTCTTCTTCACCTTCCCTCTCACCCTCTTCACACCCTCCTCCCGTTCCTCCTCCTCCTCGTCCTGCTGCCTGTCTTCCTCCTCTTCCCACCTTTATTCTTCAGCTTTCCTTCCTCCCCTTTCAGGTCTGCACTTGACCCTTCCTCTAGCCCCCTCTCCCACTCTCCGAGCCCCTCCAAGCGTCTTGATCTCTCACCTTATCCGTCTCGGTCTTCCTGTGTGTAACCTACCTCACCTCTTCACTCTCGCGCCCGACTTAGCCGGGTCTTCCTTCATACAACTCCTCTTCTTCCTCTTCTTCCTCTTTCTCCTCTTCTTCCATTTGCTCCTCTTCCTCCTCTTCTTCTTCTTTCTCCTTTTCTTTCTCTTCTTCCTCTTCTTCCCCCTTCTTCCTCTCCTCCTCCTTCGTCCTCTTCTTTCTTTTCTTCCTCTTCCTTCTTTTTTTCCTCCTTTTTGTTCTTCCTCTTCCTTTCCTTCCTCCCTTCTCCGGTTCCTTCTTCTGCTCCTTTTCTTCTTCCTTTTCCTCCTTATCCTACTCTTATTTTTCCTCCTATTTTCTATCTTCCTCCCCTTCTTCCTCTTTCTATTTTTCTTGTGCTCTTCTTTCTGCTCCTCTTTCTCACTCTCCTCTACCTTCTGTTCCTGCTTCTCTTCTTCTTCTTTTAACTCCTCATTCTATTCTTCCTTTTCCTCCTCTTCTCTTTCCTCCTCCCTCTTCCTTCTCCTTTCCTTCCTCATTCTCCTACTCCCTCCTCCCCTCCTCCTGCTTTCCTTCCTCCTTAACCTTCTCCTTCTCCTCTTCCCTCCTCCCCCTCCATCTCCTTCTTCTCGTTTTTTTTTTCTCATTCCCATTCTTCCTCCTTCCTCCTTCTCCTTTTCGTCTTCCTCCTCCCTTCTTCCTCCTCCTCCTTTTTATCGTCCCCCTCCTTCTCCTTTCTTCTCCCTCCCTCCACCCTCTCGTATTGTTTCTCATTCTCCTCCTTCTCCTTCTTTCTCCTCCTCCCTCTCCTCCTCTCTCCTCCTCCTTACTCCTTTTCTTTTTCTTTCTCATTCTTCCTTTTCTCCTCTTCCTCCTCCTCTACCTCTTTTCCCACCTCCGCCTCATTTCCCTCCGGTCCATTTTCCTATTTGATTCATTTTCCTCTTTCTCGTTCCCATCCCCCATGCAGTCATTATCTTAGGGTCTTCGATGACACCCCTACGGACCAGCGTCGCGTTCCATTCTATTATGGTTGGAAACTGACCACCACTCTAATAAGAATCTTATCAATTTTATCATCTACTCTACTTCCTACGACCATTATTATATTCTCACGTTTATCACCTTCTCCTCCTTCTCTTCCTCCTCTCTCTCCTCCTCCTCCTTCTCCTCCGTACTCTCCTCCTCCTCTTCCTCTTCCTTCACTTCCTTTTCTTTTCTAGCGTTCTCTTACTTCTTCCCCCTCTCCCTCCACTCCTCTTTCCCCTCTTGCCCCTCCTCCTCCCCCTCTTCCCCCTTCCTCCATCTCCCTTTCCTCCCACCCCTTCTCCACCTGCCCCTCCTCCTCCCCTCCTCTCCTTCCTCCGTGCTTAGTCTCCTCTTACTTTCAATCGTACTCTTCCTTCTCCTTCTCCCTAACCTTTTCCTCCTCTTCCTTTTCCTTCCTAATGTCTTATTCCTCCTCCTCCTCCTCCTCCTCACCAAACTCTCCCGCCTCCTCTTCTCTTACAACCTCCTCCTTCTCTTCCTCCCCAATCTTCTCCTCCTCTTCCTCCTCCTTCCTATCGTCTTCATCTTCCTTCTCCTCCTCCTTCCCCTCCTCACCAACATCTACCTCCTCCTCCTCCTCCTCCTCCATTTCCTTCTTCATTTGTTCCACCTTTTAGCCGGAAGAATAGATCGATAACAGCTGAGCATATTTAGTGTAATGGGCGATTGCTGCCTCTTTATGTTTAGTGTCACTAACTCAGTGTTTAGTGAAATTGGTTTTACGAAATCGATAGAGACATCTAGCGAGAAATCTAGTAGGCCCTAATGAGACACTAGATCGTATCGGAAGGGACTGCCACTAAAAGCCGGGGTTTAGTGTGGCAGTCACTTTAGTGTGTTTAGAACCCCACCCCACTCCCGCCTACCTCCCCCGCTGAGTGTTAGTGATGTATGACTGACCGAAATTACCTCTTAGAGCTCTCTTTCGAAGAAGAAGAAAAGAAAAAAAAGAAGAAAAGAGAAGAAGGAGGAGGAG
>NC_134790.1:31778198-31795698 GCF_046742065.1 Oratosquilla oratoria
TCTGTTGCAACTTCAGTTGCACCAGAGGCACTTTGTCTCTGGCTTCTTCAATTTCGAGAAGACTTCGACCGCATGAAGGTCTCATTGGCTGAGACCCTTAATCGAAGATCCGTCTTCATTAGACCGGCGTTCCGTGAGGGTCTTCCTCAATCACCCTCAACTCTCCCCAGCATTCGTCAATCACTCAGTCATTCCTCGATGGTCAATTTCAATTGGCAACTCGAGCACCAATCATTCACTCGTGTGTGATCATCTTTAACGTTCATTTACATGCGATAGACTCCGCTCCGAGTTGCCAAATTATAATTCTGTTTTTTCTTTTTCATTTTTAAACCTTGATATCTATATTATGATTGCCTTTACGTAATAGTTTTCAAGAAAAATACATTTTCGAATATTCGCTAATCTCTTACGCACACAACACACACATGCACACACATACACACGCACGCACGCACACGTAAACACACACCGTCGTACTTTAGATCAAATAGATTAAATGTGACTGCAATCACCTGCGATTGAAAAGGTTTCCATGAAGACTGTAATGGAGAACAATCCCAGGCACAAAGATTCCAGTTTATATCGGGCAAAGAATGTAGTTCCAGAGAATTTATATGTTAAAGATTACAGGAAATCAGTAGAGCTAAGAGGAAGCACAATGATGAATTTATGTGATTTTTTTTTTTTTTTTTTTTTTACTCAAATATTTCGGAGCTGTGTCTTTCTTCTAAAGAAGGTGAGGAGCCTACACCAAGAGGCGCTGAGTAGCTATGGCCGAAGCCGTCACTCTTGTCCTATTAAGCGGTTTGGGTACTGTTAGGCAGATAATAATCACTGCTGGGAATCGGAGAGAAGTGCGGGAATCGAACCCACAACTAGCGAATACGAGACCATCAAGCGATTACGCCACCAGCGCACTTCTTTCTTCAGAAAGCTTATAACAAGATGTAGAATGCAAGCCTCTGTGCAGACTGTTTACGTAGAAGATCTCAGTTGTGCCCGGGTGTTGTGCTTTCTCCCATTATCCGATGTGCTCCCGTGTCCTTTCCTTTTGTGGCTTGTTGTCTCCAAGTAATCCCACCACAGTGCTTCCTCGTACCCTCACCGTTACATGTCATCACGGATTATCCTCATATTACAGTGAATACACAACCCTCCATAACACCACTAATTCCAACATACGAACTAGAGAGAAACCCAACCACAAATGTTCAGTCTGATATCCTCTTATGAAATTTTAACAAGTAGTTATGAGTTTTGCGTGGCATTCACACTTGACAAGTATTCTCCAAAGCAAGTCTCTCTCCGCTATGCCAAATAACTTAGCTAAGTCCACGAAAACAACGTAGAGGTCCTTGCATCCCCTCGGAATTCTAAGTACAAAGATTATGTCTATGAAAAAATCATATTGTGATGAAAAAGGCGAATATTGTTCCAACCTATAAAGGAGGAATAGCTAATTTAGAAACCTTTGGTGTTTACCAATATGATAGCTAAAATGCGCGAAAATATTGTGGAAAGAAGAGGACTTAGATATTTTGAAGAAAGTAATATGATGGTAGATAATCAAGAACGATCTCTGTACTACTAGAAAGAAATGGATAGGTGGACTGTGCGTATCTATATCTAGAAACAGATTTTCCTAGGGTATCTCAGACAATATTGATATGAAAATTGCAGTACATAGGAAAACTCAGAGGAGGTCCGCAAACATGGATGAAGGTCTTTCTGTAGAACAAATAACTTTATGGATTGATGACAGGAGGTAATGGACATGGCATTATGGTCTTCTGCAGTCGCCTCCATTCTCACGTTCTTATCAGGAAAGTCGTGAAGGATAGGAGGGAAGTAACTAATGGTGTCCCATAAGGTTTGGTCTTGATCTACGTTAATGACATGATGGATGGAACAAAAAGTTATACTACACTGTTTACTGTTGATCCCAAGACGGTGAAAAGAGTAAAAGATGAGGGAGATGACAGATTTTTAAAGGAAGATTTAGATAAGATATATGAATGTAACCAAAAATGGAAGATTAATTTCCATGCAAAAAATGTATACATCGTAAGTTGGTAAAAATAAAAGAGCATTATCAAACTATGAAATGGAAATTGAAACAATGACAAAAACGATGGAGTAAATAAGGAAGTGTAGTGGAAACCTTGCCATAAATAAACTAATTGGGGAGACTAATGGTGAACATTAAGGTGGCATTGCACTACAAAGACAAAATTATTATAAAAAAAAAAGAATAATTAATAAAACCTGATTTACCTCAGACTTAATTTTTTCCCCATTATTAGGGGCTAATCAAATGAAAATATACACCCATCCATCTCACCTTTGTGGTGGGAAAGAGAGAAGAATGCGGCCATTGAGTTCCCATACATGTGAATGGCGACTAGATAGAATGGACTGAGGAGTCTAGGAACCGCCCCCCCCCCTCTCCTGCGAGAGGGGTTGTTCCTAGTCTAATCCAAAGACAAGTTTGAACAATGAAAGCGCATAGATGGAAACCCACAACAATAGCTCTGTTCCTTTGTATTACGCTGTTGACCTTCCAGCTCCCGAACAGATCAAGTGATTGTTGTCGTTAGTCTATTTCCGGGGCTCTTAGAGAAGTCTCCAGGACGGGGCCTCCCTGGAGCACCCGTTCTGTAACCACTACTCGTAGCAGCCACATAGATTCTGTGATGGAGGGAGGCTACCGGCAGCATGAGAGAGGGTATGAAGAAGTCAAGAGAAGCTCTGATAGTATTGGTAGAGCTCGGTGGCTCCTACAAGGTCACAGGACACCAGCACAGTCGAGGGAATTAGTCAGAGGACAGCCAGGATAAAGGATATAAGAACACTGTGCTCTTAGAGAGTAACAGAGCAAAGGAACCAACGGAGGACAAGACCGGAGGAACACGCCACTCTACTTCGCCCTCGCCTTCTGCAGTAGTAACCTTGTAATACAGAACATGTCATAAGTGTAGGACTACGGCGAAGTGTTCGGGGGTGTGGTGCTGTGCTGCTGCTCTGCTGCTGCTGCTGCTGCTGCTGCTGCTGCTGCTGCTGCTGCATGGCGAGGGAGTGAGAGAGGGACTCGAATGTGAGACCGTTTGGTAGTGCGCCGACCGCCTAGCGCCAGGCTGGTGTGAGAAGGGAAGTGGGAGTATAGTGAAATGGTGGGAGGTATTGGATGTAATGGAGGGGAGGAGGGAAGGATGGAGGGAAGCTCCTGAAGTAGAAGACTCCTTCTGAAGGAGGAGGAAGAGGAAAGACTCCTGTCGTAGAAGGAGAGACCTAAAGGAAAGGGTTTGGGGTGGAAGAATGAGGAGGTGGAGAAGAGGAAAATGGAAAAGGAGGAAGAGGAGGAGGAGGTTGAGGTTGAGTGTGAGATAAGGAGGAAGAACCAGCGAAGAGAAGAAGGGTGTGGAAGGAACGAGGACGGTTGAGGCGGAGGAGGAGGAGGAGGAGGAGAGGAAAAAGGGGGAGGAGGGGAAGGGAGGGTGGGTGGAGGTGACTGTAGGCGTGCGGGCGGCCGGGCGGGCTACGTGTAGGGCAGAATTATTGATCCCAGGTGCCGGAATTAGAGCCGTGCCTCTACCTCCTCCTCTTCCTCCTCTTCCTCCTCTTCCTCTTCCTTTCCTCTTCCTCCTCCTCTTCTTCCTCTCCCTCTTCTTCCTCTTCTTCTTCATCCTCTTTCTTTCCCCTTCCTCCTCCTCTTACTCATCTTTCTCTTCCTCTTTCTTTCCTCTTCCTCCTTTATCTCCTCCTCCTTATTCTACACCTTCTTCCCCTCCTCCTCCCCATCATTTACCTCTATTTCTTCTTCCTCCTTCCTTCTTCCTTCCCTACTCTTCCTCATTTTCTACTCCTCTTCCTCCTACTCCTCCTTCCCCTCCTCCCCATATCCTTCTCCTCTTCCTCCTCTTCTTCTTCTTCTTCTTCTTTTCTCTCCCTTACCTCTTTCTCCTCTTCCGTCTCTTACTACTTCCCCTCGTCTTCCTCCTCATCCTCCTACTCCTCCTTCCCCTCCTCCTCCATATCCTTCTCCTCCTCATCCTCTTCTTCTTCCTCTTTCTTTTCTCTCCCTTACCTCTTTCTCCTCTTCCTTTCCCTCGTCTTCCCCATCCTTCTCCTACTTTTCCTCCTCTTCCTCTTATTTTTCTTCCTTTTTCTTTCCTCTTCACTTCCTCTTCCTCCTCTTCTCCTCTTACTACTTCTCCTCGTCCTCTTCATCTTTTTACCTCTCCTCTTCCTGTTTTTCTTTTTGCCCCTCTTCTTGTTCCTCCTCCTCCTCCTTCTCCTTCCTCTTCCCCCACACCTCCCCCTCCCGCTTCCCCCTCCTCCTCCTCCACATCCTTCTCCTTCTCCTCTTACTTCTCTTCTTCCTCCTGTTCTTCCTGCCGATCCTACTCCTCTTTTTAATAATTTTCTTCCTCCTCCTCCTCCTTTCCTTTCTACTCCTTTTCTTCTTCTTCTCCTAACTATTTCTTCTCATCTTCCCATTCCTCCATCTCTTTTTCCTCATCTTCTTCCTCCTTCCTCCTTCTCCGCTTCCCCCCTCTCCATCACCTACTTTTTACTCCTCCTCCTTCTTCTCTTTATTCATATCGCCATCCTCCTCCTCCTTCTTCTCTTTATCCATATCGTCCTCCTCCTCCTCCTCCTCCTCCTCCTCCTCCTCTTTATCCATATCTTCCTCCTCCTCTTCCTCCTCCTCCTCCTCTTCCTCCTCCTCCTCTTCCTCCTCCTCTTCCTCCTCCTCCTCCTCCTCTTCCTCCTCCTCTTCCTCCTCCTCCTCCTCTTCCTCCTCCTCTTCCTCCTCCTCCTCCTCCTCCTCCTCCTCCTCCTCCTCCTTCTTCTCCTCTTTATCCATATCTTCTTCCTCCTCCTTCTCCTCCATCTCCCACCTCCTCCTCCGCCTTCTTTTTATCTTTATTTATGTCTTCCCTCTCCTCCATATCCTACTTCTTCTTCCTTTTTATCTCTTTTCTTACATTTCTCTCCCCCTTTTCATGTTCACTACGACATCATCCTTCTCTCCTCCTCCTCCTCCTCCTCCTCCTCCTCCTCCTCCTCCTCCTCCTCCTCCTCCTCCTGCCCTCAGCTTCTTCCTTATCTCTCCCCCCCCCACCTTTGGTGACTGCTCTTTCTACTACTCCTCCTCCCCTTCCTCTTCCTCTTTCTCTTCCTCCTCCTGGTCCTCCTCCTCCCCTTCCGCCTCCTCTTTCTCCTCCTCCTCCTCTTCCTCCTCCTGGTCCTCCTCCTCCCTTTCCTCCTCTTCCTTCTACTTGTCCTCCTTCTCCCCACTTCTTACTCTTTCTCCTTCTCCTCTTCTTCCTCCTCCCCTCCTCTTCCTCACCCTACTTGTCCTCTTTCTACCCTCCTCTTCCTACTTTTCCTCCTCCTTTTCCTTCTCCCCCACTTCCTCCTACCCCTCTGCCTCCTCCTCCTCCTTCTTTTCTTCCTTCTCTTCACCTCTTCTTATTATACTTTCTCCTCCTTTCCTTCCCCTTCCTTCTATTTTTTTTTTTTTCGTTTTTTTTTTTTTTCTCCTTTCACTTCTTATCTCAATCTTTACTTTCTAAGCTTACTCTTCATCTTCCCTTTCTCTCTTTTTCTTCCTTTTTTTATCCTTACCTTTCTTCTCATCAATTCCTCTTCTTCCTCTTCCTCTTTTTTTTCTTCTTCTTTCACCTCCTTCTCTTCCTCCTATTATGTCTTTTCCTCCTCTTCATCCACCTCTGACTCTTTCACCCTCTTCCTTCTCCTCCTCTTCCTAACCCTTTATGTCTTCTCCTCCTCTTCATCCACTTCTTCCGTCTCTTTATCAACATCTCCCTCTCCCTCTTTCTTAAAAGCTCTTCCTTCTCCTACTCCTCCTCCTCCTCTTCCTTTTCCTTTAATCTCTTCCCTTCCTCTTCATCTGCCTATTCCTCCTCTTCCTCCTCCCCATCCTTGTTCTCCTCATCCACCTCTTCTTTTTCTTTATCTCCGTCTTTCTTTCAACCTCTTCCTCCTCTTCCTCCTCCTCCTCTTTCTTCTCCTCCTCCTCTTCTTTCTCCTCCTCTTCCTCCTCCTCGTTCTCCACCTCCTCTTTTTATGTCTCCTCCCCCTCCTCCTCTTCATCCACCTCTTCTTTCTCTTTATCAATATGTCCCTCACCTTCCCAACCTTTTCTTCGTCCTCCTCTTCCTCTTACTCATCCATGTTCTTTTCATCCACCTCTTCCTTCTCTTTATCAATATCTCCTTCTTCCTCCTTCTTCCTCCTCCTCCACCACCTCCCTTTATGTCTCCTCCTCCTCTTCATCTACCTCTTCCTTCTCTTCATCAACGTATCCCTCTCCCTCGCAACATCTTCTTCCTCCTCCTCTCCCTCCTCCTCATCCTTGTTCTCTTCATTGCCGTGCACACCGTTTGACGAATACAAAGGATTTTAGTGAATACAAAGGATTCTGAGGAGAAACAGAATAAATAAACAAAGATTAAGGTAAACCGGTTCAAGGCTGTGACGTCGATAAGAGCTCCCCATAAGTGAATAGAACCGATGGGCGATCGCAAAAAAAAAAAAAAAGTCTTCACGCATCTCAGACCTTATCATCCTTCTACAGGTAGAGTTCCTTTTTCTCTTCATCTTTGTCATCGTTTATTCTTTTTTTCTTCTTCTTCTTCCTCTTACTTTTTCTCGCCATCTTGTCTCCTCACTTGCCATTCCCCTCCTGTTATTTGGTGGTTCTTTTGTTATTCTTTCTCCTTGTGTTCTTTCTCCTTTTATTCTAGTTTTTCCTCGCGTTGTTGATGTATTATTTTTTTCGTCTCTTTTCTGGTCTCGCTTTTTTTCATCTTCTTCAACTTTTCCAACTCAGTCATCGTCAACTCCTCTTTTTCTCTCTTTTCTTTCGCTCCTTTCTTTATCTCTCCTTTCTCTCACTTCCCTATCTCTCTATCTCTCTTTCTCTCGCCTTATCTCACTATCTCCTTCTATCTCTCTCACTCTCTCTCTCTCTCTCTCTCTCTTTCTCTCTCTCTTTCTCTCTCTCTTTCTGCCCGTCTGTCTGCCCATCTTTCCCTCTCTCTCTTTCTTTTTCTCTCTTTGTCTGTCTGTCTCTCCTTCTTTCCCTCTTTTCTCTCTTTTCTTCTCCATTTTCTCCTTAGATTTCTAATCTCTCATTTTCATCTCATCTTGTCGCTTGTATACCTTTTCTTCCCCCTCCTCCTCCTCCTCCTCCTCCTCCTCCTCCTCCTCCTCCTCCTCCTCCTCCTCCTCCTCCTCCTCCCTTCCCTCCTTCTCTCCTTTCCTTTTCCATTTTCTTTCTCTTCTTCTCCCTTCCTCCTCCTCCTTCCTCGTTCTACCTCTTCTTCCTCCTCTCTCCTCCTCTTCCTCTTCCCTTTTCATTTTCTTTGTCCTTTTCTTCCTCCTTTCTCCTCTTCCTTCCTCCTACGTTCTCATTTTCTTCGTCCTCTATCTCCCCCGTCGTCCTCTTCTTCCTCCTTCCTCCTCCTCTTTCTTCTTTCTCCCTCTCCCTCCCCATTCCTCCTCCTTCCTCCTCCTTCCTACTCCTTCCTCCTCCTCTCCCAGCTGCTGCACCAGCGTCGGCCCGTTGCTTAGCTTCCTGCCGCTCTTCCAGTCTTCGGCCCTTTTTTTATCTCCTCCTCCTCCTCCTCCTCCTTCTCCTCCACCTCCTCCTCCTCCTCTCTACTTTCTTCCTCTCCGCGGGTCTTCTCTTCCTACCGACTTCATTTCCCCTTCTTCCTCAAGCACCTCCTACTCCTACTACGCTTCCTCATCCTTATCTTCACCTTCATTCTCCACCGGCTCCTCCTCCTTTTCCTTCTCCTCCTCTTTTTCCTCCTCCTCCTACTCCTCCTCTTTCTCCTCCTCCTCCTCCTCCTCTTCCTCCTCTTTCTCCTCCTCCTCACCTCTTCATCCTTTTTCTCTCTCTTTCCCTTCCCCCTACAGCTACTCCTTTTTCTCTTTTTCTTTAATCTTCTTTTCCTCCAGCTCCAATTCCTCCCTCCTCACCCTCCCCTTCCCCACCTCCTGTTTCTCCTCTCCCTCCTCCTCCTCCACCTCTTACTTCTCCTTTTCATCCTTCTCCTGCCTCACCTATTCCCTTCCTCTTTCTCTTCCTCCATCTACTCTTGCCTTCCTCCCTTCCTCTTCTTCCCCCCCTTGCTACTCCTACTCCTCTTTCCATCCCCCTTTCCTCTTCCTCCTCCACCTCCTCCTCTTCTCCACTTACCCCTCCTCCTCAACCTTCCCTCCTTCTTCTTTCCCTTCCTCTTTCTCTTCCTCCTGATCCTCTATCCCCTCCTTCTTCCGCAAGTTGCCTTTCTCTTCTGTCCTCTTCCTCTTCCTTCTCCATGTCCTCCTCCTCGCCCTCCTCCTCGTGCTCTTCCTTCTCCTCCTCGTCCTCCTTCTCTTCCTCCTCCTCCTCCTCCTCCTCGTCCTCCTCCTCTTCCTCCTCGTCCTCCTCCTCTTCCTCCTCGTCCTCTTCCCCCCCTTCGTCCTCCTCGTTCTCCCCCTCTTCCTCCTCTTTCTCCTCTTCCTGCTCGTCCTTCTCCTTCTCCTTCTCGTCCTCCTCCTCCTCCTCCTCCTCCTCCTCCTCCTCCTCCTTCTTCCGCAAATCGCTTTCTTCTTCTATCCACGGCTGCCTCCTCCTCCGTCTGTCTGCCACAAACCTTCCCGTTCTTCAGCACCGTCTTCGTCTCGACTTCCTGTGTACCGCACTGCCGACCTCTCTTCCTCCTCCTTCTCCTCCTCCTTCTCTTCCTCCTCTTCTTCCTCCTCTTCCTCTTCTTCCTCCGCCCCCTCTTCCTCCTTTTCCTCCTCCTCCTAAACGTCATCATCATTATCATTATCATCATTATCTGTGTCATCATCAAATTCGTCATTATCATCATTATCGTCGTTGTCGTCATCACCATCACAACCATCACCAAATTTTTCATTTTCGACATCATCATCATCACCGTAATCATCATTGTCATCATTCTCTTCCTTCTCTCCACCTCCTCCTCCTCCTCCTTCTCCTCCTCCTCATTTTCTCCCAATCTTCCTCTCCCCCCTCTCTCATGTCCTCCATCCTGTCCTCATTCTCATAATTCCTTTCACCTCGTATTTCTTCTTACGATCTCATCAATTCATATTCATTATATTCATCATCATTCTTCCTCCTTATCTTTTTTTCCCTTCGCTTCTTACGCTTTGCGTCAAGATTCCTTCCACCTCCTCTTCCTCCTCCTCCTCATTCTCCCCCTCTTGTTCTGCTTTCTCCTCCTTCTCCTAGTCCTCTTCTTCCTCCTCCTCCTCCTCCTCCTCCTCCTCCTCGTCCTCCTCCTCTTCCTCCTCCTCCCCATTCTCCTCCTCATTCTCCTCCCCTTCCTCGTCCTCCTACTCTTCCTCGTCCTCCTCATTCTCCTCCTTCTACTCCTCCTCTTCATCCCCATTCTATTCCTCCTCTTCCTCCCCATTCTACTCCTGCTCCTCACTCTCCTCCTCTTCTTCTTCCTCCTCCTCCTCCTCCATCTCGTATCTCCAAATTGGCCTTCTCTATTCGACACACTGCTCTACCTTTTCTTCCTTCTCCATATCTTCCCTACTCCTCCTCCCCCTCCTCCTCCTCCTCCTCCTCTTCCTCCTCCTCCTCTTCGTATCTCCAAATTGGCTTTCTCTATTTCTCACACTTCTTCGCTACCTCTTCATTCTCCTTATCTTCCTACCATTCCTCTTCCTCCTCCTCCGCCTCCTCTACCTTCTCCTCCTCCTTCTGCTCCTCCTTCTCCTCCTCCTTCTTTCTTTCTACCCCTCACCATTTGTTTCTTTTCTTTTTCATTCCTCTAAGGTTTTCACATACTAGCTCCTTATGTTCCTCTCTCTCTCTCTCTCTCTCTCTCTCTCTCTCTCTCTCTCTCTCTCTCTCTCTCTCTCTCTCTCTCTCTCTCTCTCTCTCTCTCTCTCTCTCTCTCTCTCTCTCTTCTCGCTCTCTTTTTTCTCTCCCTTCTTCCCTCTCTCCTCCTCCTCCTCCTCCTTGACCTCCTCATCCTCCTTCACCTCCTCATCCCCTCCTCCTCCCCTCTTCCTCCTTCATCACTCCTCCTCCCCCTACTTTTCTTCCGTCAACACCCTCATTCTTCTTCCCTTCCTCTCTCTCTCTGTATCTGTCTCTCTCTCTCTCTCTCTCTATCTCTCTCTCTCTCTCTCTCTCTTCTCCATTGTCTTTCTGCTCAGACTTGTGTCTCATAGTTCTTTCTTTTCTCTCCTTCTCTTTACATTTCCCTTCTCTTTGTCTTTACTTTCGCTTTATATCCAAGTTCTTCTTTCTTATACCCACGTTCTACACTCCATCTTCCTCTTAATCCTTTTCTAACCTCCTCTTCATCATCCTCTTCCTCCTTTTCTTCCTTTTCTTCTTTATTTTACTCATCTTTCTCTTGTTTCTCCTTCTCCTCTTCTCCTGTTTATTCTCCTCTTCCTTTTCCTCCATCTTCTCGTTCTCCGCTTCTTTCTCCTCTTCTTTCTTCTTTTTCTCCTCCCCTTCTTCCTCCTCTTCCTCCTCCTCCATCTTCTTGTTTTCGTCTCCTTCCTTCTCTCCCTTTACTCCTCATTTACTCACATCATCTTTTCGTCCTTATTTTCGTTTCTTCTTCCTCTTTCTCCTTTCCCACCACCTCCCTCTCCTTCTCCTCCTCATCCTGCACCTCCTCCTTCTCCTCCTCCATTTCCTCCATCCTTCATTCCTTCTCCTCTCTTCTGCTCATTATCCCTTGTCTCACCTCCCATACATCTAGATCTCTTCTTTCTCCTCCTCCTCCTCCTCCTCCTCCTCCTCCTCCTCCTCCTCCTCACCCTCTTCCTCCTCCTCCACTTCCACCTACACTTCATCCATCTCTTGTTCCTCCTCCTCCTCCTCATCCACCTCCTCCACCTCCTCTTCTTCCACCTCTATTTCCTTCACCTCCTCCTCCTCCTCCTCCTCCACCTCCTCCTCCACCTTCTCTTCTTCCACCTCTATTTCCTTCACCTCCTACTCCTCCGCCTCCTCCTTGTCCTCCTCCTCCTTCTCCCCTCCTCCTCCTCCCTCACCGCCTCCTCCGCCTCCACCTCCGCCTCCACCTCCACCGCCTCCGCCGCGCAGTCAGCCCTTTTACCTCGTCTACCACGCCTACCGCACCACTTCACCACCGCACCACTTCCTTAAATTCCACTTCCTCAAGGTCCACTTCCTTAAGGTCCACTTCCTTATACTCCACTTTTACCTCGACTCTTGGTCCACTTATGACAGCCCCTGATCCTTTATGCTCACTTTACCAAACCTGCTGCAACGTCTCCTGTCGGTCCACTTTCTTTTGATCCACTTTCTGTTGTTCTACTTCTTGTTGTTCCACTTCTTGTTGTTCCACTTCCTATTGTTCCACTTCTTGTTGGTCCACTTTTTTAGCCCACTTCTCATTGATCCACTTCCTGTTGGTCTATTTCCTCTTGGTCTACCTCCTCCTAGTCCACTTCTTGTTGGTCCACTTCCAGTCGATCCACTTCCACTTCATCTCATCCTACTGGATGATCTGCTAAGACACATCTTCCACTTCTACTTATTTCACTTCCACTTCCTCCTCCTCCACTTCTTCCTCTTCCACTTTTTACTCTTCCATTTCCACCAATACCTTTCGTGCCACTTCCAGCCATTCCACTTTCTTCCATACCACTTACAACACTTATTGTACTTCCTCCTACCACTTCACTTCCTAACTTCACTACCTTGTGCTTCTGTACTCCACCTCCAACACACTTTCGTCCCTTCACTTCCCATTTGTTCACTTCCAGCTACGCCACTTATTAGTGCACCACTTCCCCGCTTCCAAACGTCACTTCCTATTGCTCCACTACTGACCACACTAACTTCAATGAACTTCCTATGCGTTACTTCCCAGGGCATCACTCCCCATTATCTTTCTTCTAACACATCACTTCCTAATGTCACTTCTTTCAGTACCACTTCCCACTTCCCATCCTCCTACCGCAGCGCACTTCTTCCTCTCCTCCTCCTCCTCCCTTCCTCCTAGCTTCCTCCTCCTCCTCCTCCTCTCCTCCTAGCTTCCTCCTCCTCCTCCTCCTCCTCCTCCTCCTCCTCCTCCTCCCCCACATCTACCGCAGCATTAGATGCACCACCCAGCGTCCGTCACCGTACGTTGGGCTTACACCATGATACACCACACAACACCATATCCGCGCCATGCCCAATGAAGGTTATATTCCAGGTCTCATACTCTATACTTCACCTTCCATACCTCACCCTCCACACAACACCCTCCACATCTCACCCTTCACATCTCACCCTCCACATCTTACCCTCCACACAACACCGTCCACATCTCACCCTCCACATCTCACCCTCCACATCTCACCCTCCACATCTTACCCTCCACACAACACCGTCCACATCTCACCCTCCACATCTCACCCTCCACATCTCACCCTCCACATCTCACCCTCCACATCTCACCTTCCACATCTCACCCTCCACATCTCACCTTCCACATCTCAGCCTCCACATTTCGCCTTCCACATCTCACCCTCCTACACTTCACCTTTCACACTTTATACTCCATACTTCTTCCTCCACACCTCACCGTCTACACCTCACCTTCCACACTTCACCCTCAATATCTCACACTCCACATCTAACCCTACACATTTCGTCCTCCACACCTCACTCCCATACACTTCACCTTTCACACCATATACTCCATTCTTCATCTTCCACATTTCACCCTCCACACTCGACACTTCATCCTCCACACACCACCCTCCACACCTCATCCTCCACACCTCACCCTCCACACCTCACCCTCCACACCTCACCCTCCACACCTCACCCTCCACACCTCACCCTCCACACCTCACCCTCCACACCTCACCCTCCACACCTCACCCTCCACACCTCACCCTCCACACCTCGCCGCAGTACATCTACTCACTACATTTATATCTTATCTTCCTTACATCACCCTTGATGGTACGTCCTTCTCCCTATCTTCCTCCTTTCTCTTCTTTCACCCTTCACACCTCACCCTCCAGAACAAGCGTACCTTTGTGTAGAAGGCTCACCACACCCAGCAAGCAAGGCTCACTACACCCGCACTATAAAGATACCACCATACCATTATACCACATATTGTGAAATTCACCTTTCACATAATACCATGTCTTCCATCACACAATGTGGCATGACATATTCCAGCCACCATACCTCTCGCATCATACCAGCGCCACGATACCACATATTGTGGAATTCACCTTACACACAATACCATGTTTTTCATCACACACAGTGGTAAGACATATTCCAGTCACCATACCACATATTGTGGAATTCGCCATACACTCAATACCATGTCTTTCATGCCACAATCCGCCATGGTATGCTCTGATTCTGTGTAAGAATTCATTCCAGCAGTTCACTGTGCAAATTAGCAATATGATACGAACAAGATTGCTTCGTATTACTTGGAAGTATGAGGAAAGATGTTGACACATTGTGGAGAAGCTGACTAGATTCGAATTCTTTTGTGTTTCTGTCTCCGGTTATGTTAATCCTAAAGGATAATATTTATCACCCGCTTGCAAGTAGACGTTTGTGTAATGTTCCAAGAAAAGAATAACCTTGCACAACCTTACACACTTCTTTCACAACACGATACACACAAGTGTCAAGACTTTCACAACCATTTAGAACTATCAAGAATGTTTGCCAGAGGCTAAACACTAATTACAACCCTTAGGGAACTAAAAGTAGTTTCTCACAACATTCTACAACAAATTATGTAGGATGTGTCTCAGCGGTAAAACACTAACTACAACCCTTAGGAATCAGGAAGCAATTCTCACAACATTCTACAACCAAAGATAACGTTCCAGAATACAACAATTGATCTAGAAAGTTCCCCAGAGGCTAAGCACAAACTACAACCCTTAGGGAACCAGAAGCAGTTTCTCACACCATTCTACAGCCAAAGACAATATTCCAGAATACAAAAAATAAAATAAAAAATAAATAAAAAATAAACATCATCGGGGGACCACACAACACGTTTGCAACTCTTGTGACCAAATAGCTAAACAGTAATTTATAACCATTGTGTCCTTAAAGACCAACAACTGCTCATAACATCTCGTTTGGCTCCAGAACAGCTCAAAATTAGACTCAACGGTCCGAAAACTATAAAAAAAAACGACGTGACAACCCTTGACAACAATCAAGAACAAGAGATCAAGACCTCTACACAATACAACTTCATAACTCCTGACAAGAATCTCCAAGTTCTCACAACACTTCACAACCTTTACTGGAAGCGAGGCAGCTCCTGCTCGCAGCCTCCTCACGTTGCGGCTGTCACCATCAACATCCTCAGGTCTTAGTGAACCACACAACGTCTACGGTGTATATAACCCAGGATATCTTGCACCTTTTCAGACACACTTCGCTACAATTGTCTCGCTTCTTTGTTCCACTTCGCAAGAAGAATACACAACTCCATTGGAGGAGTGCCTACTTACACAAACACTCTTCCTTCCTCACTCACTCACTCCTTTCTTCCCTACTTACCTTCTTCCCTACCTCCTTCCCTCCCTCCTTTCTTCCCTCCTTCCTCCCTTCTTCCTGCATTCCTTCCTTTCCTCCGTATAGCTCTCCCTCCCTCCCTCTTTTTCTCCCTCCTTCCCTCCCTCCCTCCTTTCTTCCTTTCCTCCCTCTTTCCCTCCCTCCCTCTTTCCTTCCCCCTCTCCTTCCTTCCTTTCCTTCCTTCCTCCTTCTCTCCCTCCTACCCTTCCTCTCCATTTCCTTTCCACCTCCCCCCCCTCTCTCTCTCTCTCTCTCTCTCTCTCTCTCTCTCTCTCTCTCTCTCTCTCTCTCTCTCTCTCTCTCTCTCTCTCTCTCTCTTTCTTTTCCTCCCCCTTCTTTTCCTTCCGTCACCCTTTCCCTCTCCCCCGCCCCTTCCCGAACACTTTCTCCTTTCACACGATCCCATGACGAAGTGCATATCTAGAAGAACAACTGCACCTAATCGTTCTTACAAGAACCTAGACCTACTAGGAGAACACTGGTGAGACTAGCGAGGTTGGACCGCGGCTGGGAGTAGAACATGAAGGAACACGGCTCGAGGAGTACCACAGCCCGGATTCCCTCTCATCGAAACTCCACAGCTCTGCTGTGTTCCCCACGATGGCCAGCTTTGTGCACCACCTCCACATCCTCCACTTTTCAGCCTCCACTCCACCTCCACATCCTCCGCTTGTCAGACTCCACATTTGCTATCCTCTTGCGTCCTCCTCCTCCTCCTCCTTCTCCTGTGCCCTCCTTTTTCTTCCTCATCCACTGCTACCGTCCTCCACTCCTCCACCCTCCACATCCTCCTCTCAGCATCTATATATTTTGTCACCTCGCCTCCATGTCCTCCATTTTCTCACCTCCACATCCTGTACACTCTCATCTTCATTTTGCCCACCCGTCTAATGCCATATCACCCACTCCATACCTCCACTCACCCCTTCATCCTCCATACTCCACACCCATGGGTCAGCACACCCTCCACTTTTCTAACTCCACACTCAACCCCCACAATCTCGAATCTACTAAATCCACAACCTTCACCTCCACCACTCCACATCCTCCACACTCCCAACTCCACAACCTCCACGCCCCTCCACATGTCCCACTTCTCTCGCTACTGCTGCGTGGTGCAGTGCCTAATGAAGATGTACTGATCCACCTGCATCCACAGTGATCCACCTGCATCCACTCTGATTCGCCTGTATCCACACTGATCCACCTGTACCCACAATGATCCACCTGCATCCACTCTGATTCGCCTGCATCCACACTGATCCACCTACATCCACAGTGATCCACCTGCATCCACTCTGATTCGCCTGCATCCATAATGATCCAACTGCATCCGCAGTGATCCACCTGTATCCACGCTGACACACCTGTATCCAAACTGATCCACCTGCATCCACAATGATTCACCTACATCCACGCTGACACACCTGTATCCATACTGATCCACCTGCATCCACAATGATTCACCTACATCCACTCTGAGCCACCTGCATCTACATTGATCAATATGCATCCATGATGATCCACCTGCACCACTCTGATCCACCTGCATCCACACTGATCCACCCGCATCCACACTGATCCACATGCATCCACACGAATTCACATTGATCCACCTACATCCACTGTGAGCCACTTACATCCACACTGATCAACATGCATCCACTCTGATCTACCTACATCCACACTAACCAACATGCATCCACACTGGTCAACATGCATCCATTCTAATCCACCTGCATCCACACTGATCAACATACATCCATACTGATCCACCTCCATCCACTCTGATCCACCTGCATCCACACTGATCCACCAGCATCTATACTAATCCACTTGCATCCACCCTAATCCACATACATCCACACTGATCCACATACGATACTACACGTGCTCGTTTGATCCACATACCGAGCTCATGATTCACTCAGATCATAAAGACGTATCCACTCGTCAGATCCATCACTACCCGTGCGGTATGCTATTGATCCACATTGCTGATCCACTTAGCTTGGCAGCTCGCCTTGTTGATCGTTTCATGACGTCACAGCTCCTGATCCACTTCCTATTACTGATATTTTTGTGGTTCTTCCACTATCCTATAGCGATCCACACGGAATCTCATTCATCCACCATTTGATGATCTACACAGAGTTCTGTTGATCCACACACCACGCCGCCATTTTGCAGTCGACCAGCTGTCGACAGATGGATTGAAAAAAAAAAAAAAACATAAAAAAGAATAAACTTAATTTGGGCCAGGAAGGGTTAGGTCATGTCATGTCAGGTTAGGTCATGTCAGATTAGACTAGGTCAAGATTTTTTTTTTCGCGACCACTTTCTTGAATTACGTGCTAGACTCGTGACCTATTACCTTACTAGTTGAGAGCTCAGATAATAGAGTCCGTTCAACGGAGTAATGCTGTAAACTAAAACTAATCTGTTTATCTATTTATATTTCTGTTTATCTACCTATCTTTCTACCTACCTATCTACCTACCTCTCTATATATCAACCTCTCTCTCTCTCTCTCTCTCTCTCTCTCTCTCTCTCTCTCTCTCTCTCTCTCTCTCTCTCTCTCTCTCTCTCTCTGTATAAATCTATCTCCATCGTTATCTCTTTATGTCTATATTTCTATATTTAATTCTTTAACATAATTACAGCAGTATTGCCATACTATGTTGCGATGAAATGTAAATATGGACAAATGATTGTTTATTATTCACTGATATTAAATGGTGTACACAAACAATTTGAAGATAAATTCTACGAAAAGGCTCAACCTTTTTGAAAGTGAACAGCTGAATTGAACCAATTACAATTATTGTTTACCATCATGCACCATTAGGTGAACAAAATCGTCTCCAGATAGTCAGAATAAAA
>NC_134790.1:31800698-31815698 GCF_046742065.1 Oratosquilla oratoria
CCCCAGACTCCCACCCCACCCCGGACTCCACCTCCCAAACTCCCCCCACCCGAACTCCCCCCCACCCGAACTCCCCCCCACCCGAACTCCCCCTACCCTCCATTCCATTCATTACTCTCTCTCTTCACCGGTCACTTGCAACACAACTCCTGTAAACGTCGCACACCCTTGCTCCGTCCCTAACGATCGTTAGGATCGTTGAGGTTCCCCGCAAAGGTCCCTGTAGTCCCTGACAGTCTGCATGACCCCCGAAGAACCTCTGAAGGTGATCTTTATATTTGTACTCTCATGCTGGAGCTCTTCCCATTCTCTTCTCGAAGTATTTACGAAATGGCCATCTCGGTGAGGTTTTATTTACCCCTTCCCCTTCCCTCTCCCCTTCCCTCTCCCCCTCTACCCTAACCCTCCTCCCCCTCCCTCTTGACTTAAACGTCCATTTAGCGCAAACTCGGGCTCCAGACCTCAGAGATCGACCTCTTCTCTTCCTCCTCCTCCTCTTCCTCCTCCTTCTCTTCCTCCTCCTCCTCTTCCTCCTCCTCCTTTTCCTCCTCCTCCTCCTTCTCCTCGTCCCTATCTTTATTCTCTTTGCCTCCTCCTCCTTTTTCCTTCTCTTTCTTTTCCTTCTTCACCTTTCATCCTCGTACCTCTCATTATCATCATCATCATCACCTTTCTCCTCATCCTCATCATTATCCTCTTTCTCTTATTCCTCTTCCTCCTCTTTCTCCTCCTCCTTCTTTTGGGATAGAGCGAACATGAAAATTCAATACAAGTCTTACGAGAAAGAAAGAGAAAGAGAGAAATAAAGTTATAAAGAGTGAGATACAAAGGGAAACAGAGGGAAATAGATAGAGAAGTGATAGATAAAGAGAAGTGAGAGAAAAAGAGAGAGGTGAGAGAAAAAAGAGAAGCGAGAGAGAGAAAGAGAGTAAGAGAGGACAGAGGTTGAGAGAAAGAGAGAGGAGAGTGACAGAGAGAGGAGAGAGAGATAGAGAGAGGAGAGAGAGAGAGAGAACAGAGAGTGAGGGGTAAAGAGAGAGTAAAAGTGAGAGGTAAAATGAGAAAGAAGAAGAAAGGAAGAGAGAGTGTGAGTAGTGGTGAGAAAAAGAAAAGAGAAAAAGAGAGAGGGAGAGAGAGAGAGAGAGAGAGGAAAAGAGATTCGTATAAGGAATTCACCCAGTTTACTTTCTCAAATTATTTCTAATCCAGTGTTTATATCAAATGCTCCGCGGGGGGCTGCCAGCCTGGTTCCCGGCCCCGATCAATGGCGTTTGTATATAATCATTTGTACTCTATTTCGGCTCTGTTGATTTGGTCGTACATCAAAAGGATCCGTTTCTTCTAAACCTTTTTACTGATTTGGGTTTATTCCAGCTCCCGCCTGGTGATTTTATTCGGTTGATGAAGTCCCCCCCACCCCTCCCCCTCCCCCACTTCCTGTCAATATGTATGTAGATTGCAGAAACATTGGTTAAGAAGTTTTTGGTTAAGAGAGTGAAATCCGATTCCTGATTCTAATATCCTAATTTTTTTGTTTTTCTTATTTGTATTAAAGATTATTTCAGAACATTGTTGATAAGGATTTGTATTTCATTTTGATTTTCTATCGACTTGGAGCGCATATGTATATATATGTATATATATATATATATATATATATATATGTGTGTGTGTGTGTGTGTGTGTGTGTGTGTGTGTGTGTGTGTGTGTGTGTGTGTGTATACATATATATAAAATATATATATATATATATATATATATATATATGTATATATATAAAAGTACCATATGTGTGTAACTTTTAATTCTAGCGACCCCCAGTCGCTCCATTCACCCGAAGAGTAACCCAGAAACCAAAATTTCCCAGATCCCGTCACCACCTTCACAAAACCGCCTTTCATTAACCACCAAAAAGACATAGGATATGCGTTACCGTATTGAAGGGGCCCAAGCGATGAGAGCAATCGATAGGAAGGCAAATGAGAAAGTAGAGATAATTTATGTTAATCGTCTGAATGGGTCTGGGACACGATACTCCTTTTCCGAACTGGACTGCCTCAGAGTTCAGTCTAAGCTCCCCACAGAGCCACTAGGCACCGCACTCAAAGGCACTGCCACAGTGTTCATGGGAGTGCCTCAGGGTTCAGTTGAAGCTCCGCACAGTGCCTATAGGCACTGCACTCAGACACTGCTACTGTGTCCATACAGTGCCTCAGGGCTCAGTCGAATCTCCTCATAGTGCTTGTAGGCACTGTACTAGACACTGTCACGGTGTCCATGATTACCCCCACCAAAAAACCGAATGAACTGACCCGATGTGTGAGTGGTAAGACAGTTCATGAAACTCTGAGGAACCACGTCGTATGCTTATCCAAAGCATCAAATGTTTGTAATAACGAGTTGTTTGTTCCTTATGACGGACTTTGACATCCGATTGTACTATTGCAAGTCAGGGCGTCGCTACTTGAGGCGGAGGTCGAGCTGACTCCGGTTCGAACCTGCCACCGGCGAGTTGAACCAAGGACATGGTTCATTAAATTCCGTGTTACAAAGTCTTCTGTAAGGAGCACCGTGTTAGCCTCCTGATAAAGGAGAGTTTCGTGACCTTAAACCGAATACTTTGTAGGAATAAGATTAAACCCATTGTTTACCGTTTAACTTCTTGTTAACCTTAGTGAAGGCTTGTATGTTTTTATTAGGTCTACCGCCAGACAGTTTATTCATGGAAAAGGGGAACCCCTTAAGCGGTTCCTACACGATCAATTTTATTGCGCAATATTCCATATTGTAAAATATTATTGGCAGTGTAGGGATAGCATTGAAGAGGTACACGTGTTTGGCCTATACATTTGATGTTTTCAATATATTGTGTCATTCTTCAATACCATCCCTACACTATCGATAATATTGTACAATACGGAATATTGCGCAATATTATTGATCGTGTAGGGCCCGCAAGAAACAAAAGATAATATACCCCAAAAAGAGATTAACCTTTGTATATTTTATTAAGTTAAAGCTGCCTTCCAACTTTTTATTCATATATCTAATCATTTACTTATCACTCAGTTATCTATTGCTTTGTTAATTATCAATTTATTCAGCTACCTATTTATTAATCTATT
This sequence comes from Oratosquilla oratoria, assembly GCF_046742065.1. Classification (NCBI taxonomy): domain Eukaryota; kingdom Metazoa; phylum Arthropoda; class Malacostraca; order Stomatopoda; family Squillidae; genus Oratosquilla; species Oratosquilla oratoria. The sequence continues at coordinate 31,803,824 of NC_134790.1, forward strand.
TAGTTACTTATCTATCCCAAATAGACATTTGGGAATGGATGCTAAGAGGAGACTGTATGAAGGAGTGATTGTGCCAACAGCACTGTATGGGGCAGAAACATGGAACATAAGAGAAGAAGAGAGAAGGAGTTTGAATGTGTTTGAGATGAGGTGTCTGAGAAGTATGATGGGGGTTACTAGGCTAGATAGAGTGAGAAATGAGGAGGTGAGGAGGAGAACAGGGGTGGAAAGGGAGCTGGGAGATAGGGTTGATGAAAGAATATTAAGATGGTTTGGACACATGGAAAGAATGAGTGAAAAAAGACTAGAAAGAGAGGTATGGAAGGCAGATGTGGAGGGAGTGAACATGAGGGGACGTCCTAGGATGAGATGGATGGATGGGGTGAAGGGGGCTTTGGGGAAGAGGGGAATATCTGTTGAGGAAGGACGGGAGAGGACAGAAGACAGGAGTAAATGGAGAATGGTTGTATATGGATGATGTTGTGATGCATGAGGTGGAATGGGCGGGGGGATGGGGGGTGAGGTAGTATGTGTGAGCAAAATTTGACGCAGACCGAAGGGATTTCTCCCCGTCTTCTCCTTTTATGCAATAGGGGGACGGAGAGGAGGGGTCGCCGATTTAATGAAGCGGCCTTGCTGTGGATGTGCTGTGTCTTGCAACACTGCTTCTGACCCAGGGCAGTGGACAAGGTGCAGGGATGACCCGTCATCCAGGAGGTGCTAAGATGGGAGGGAGGGTGGAGGGGTGTGGAGTGTATTCAGGGATGGAATGGGTGGGAGTGATTTTATACCTTTTCCTTTTTGGCTACCTCCCTTGTAAGGGGGAAAAAGCCTTGGTAAATAATAATAATAATCTATCTACTTTTTTATTCATTTATTTACTTATTTATTTCTCATTGATCACATTGTTTGATTTTATTTCTTAAGTCTTCTTTTACTTTTTTTTTCTTTTTTTTTTTTTTTTGAGGGGTGAAGAACGGAAGACACAAACGAAATGCCTTTGTGTCGACTTTCTTCAATAACTCCATATTCATGCTGGGTACTCACCTGTACACCAACCCGAAGACTCAGGAGGACATTAGAACGTATAAAGAGTTATTTAGAATCAGCTTTAGGCGTTGAAACGGTTCTTTAAAATCAAAGGAATATACATGACTTGTTCCCTACAGTCTTCGTGGAGACGAACCAGATTTTTTTTTCTTTCTTTTTTTGAGTTGTAGGGACGGTGACTGCACGAGGGTTTCTGCCCAATTTTTTCCACCCCCCTTGTAAAGGGGAAAGGGCCTTCTGATATACGTAGTTCTAAAAACGTTGCTTGAACTTATAGAGGCCGCCGAATAAAAGCACAAATGGTCACCCGCTAAAGAAAAAGAACAAAGTTTCAAAGTCTTTTTACAAGAAAATAGGCATAGTGTGTGTGTGTGTGTGTGTGTGTGTGTGTGTGTGTGTGTGTGTGTGTGTGTGTGTGTGTGTGTGTGTGTGTGTGTGTGTGTGTTTTTTTTTTTGTGTAGTAACGATACTGACAAAAATATAAAGCACACTGCGAGGGTAACACTGCCGAAATCATGTTCCTAACCAAGAGTTCACGTTCCCACTCAATGCCACCAGGTATCTCACTAAAAACACTTAATCGTTAAGCTCTGAAAACGTCACCTTTTAGTGAATACTTAGACTGAATCGAAGGACCTCATAAGGGAGACACTAATAGACTTCTCACTAACTTCATTTCACTAAGGGAATTCCATTTTGATTATTCTGGAATCTTCATTAAAGATGGCCTAACAATAGACTTGCGTCTGTTCGGTGAGATTACGAAAAGCAATTCCAGGTTTCTCATTAAGAAGTTATTGATAGCTAGTAGTTACTCTAAGCCCCTTGTTAAGAGGACATGACACCAATTGTACTCCATCCCTAACTAATGAGTTATTAGTAATAGTTACAAGCTTCCCAACTCATTTTGTTTCTCTAAGAAGACATTAACAGTGATTACAGAGTCTTTACTGTTTTTATAAGAACATAAGAATGTAGAAGACTGCAAGAGACCATAAGTACTACACTAATCAGTTCCATATCTGTTACTACCTGTCAACTTCATAAAGTTGTCTAACTTTTTCTTAAAACAACTTATAGTTTCAGCTTTCACTACAATAGAGAAGCACTTGCTCCATACTCACTAAGGAGCCATTAGCAGACATAACAGACTCCCACTCCCTGTCTCTAAGGATCCAGTAACAGAAAATAGACCCACCACTAAGGAGACACTAAGAGTGACAAAGATCTGGTGGCTTAGAGGCTGTGTTAGTGATTTCAGATCTCTCATTAAGAATGCTTCTACAAGTGTTTCGGACCCGCGGCGGTTCAGTTACGATGTAAGTCCATGGAGGCGTTCACACACAACCGTGCAGTTTTTCCTTAACTATGCGGTACCGCATGGCTCAAAGCGCTAGCGTGAACATGGCCTAAGAAGAAGGATGACTTCAATAAAGAGAAAGAGAACGAGAACGAGGTGGTGTTCACACGGCTGAATTAAATCTTTAAAGTTCTTCCCGTCCTCAAGGCTTGGAAACCCGAATACTTACACTGATGGGGAAACTTTTGAAAATTTGTGAAGAAAATTGTTCTTCTGTATTCTGTAATACTAACTCTTGCTTACAACCATAACAAGAAGGAACAATAGGTCGTTATCATTGCTATGCTTCCTTCCTAAGGGAGCTTCCTGATCTCCGGGTACTACCACTCCCAACAGAGTGGCATAAGGTGGATACCGCCTTTTGAGTTCATGTGGGAAGTGTTCCGGACCCCCGCGAGGTTGAAGTCCCGCTGACCTAAAAAAAAAAAAAAAAAAATGAATAAAATAAGATAAATGAATAAATGAAATAGATAAACAAAATAAATAAATAAATAAGTAAAATAGATAAATAGATAAATAAAATAAGTAAAAATAAATGAATAAAATAAATAAATAAAATAAAAATAAATATAAAATAAAAAATCCTCTCTTTGAGTAACAACCTTGGCACAGGCTGACTACCCCAAAGAGAGGCCAGGGTGAAGAGAGCAAGAAGGAGAAGAGGTCTTCCTTGTTTACGAACTGGGAGGAGCTAATAGTCGGTTCGCCTGACGATGCATGGCGACAGCCTGAGCTGAGGAGAGGTGATGGTGTTGGTCACGTTACTGCAGGAGTTTTGGGTCTTAAATATCAACGAAGTACGTCTGCACTCCCTCTCCTCCTCTTCCTCTTCCTCCTCCTCCTCCTCCTCCCTCTCTTCCTACCCCTCTTCCTCCTCCTCCTCCTCCTCCTCCTCCTCTTCCTCCCCTTTTCCTCCTTCACCTCTTCCTCTTCTTCCTCCTCCTCGTCCTCTTCCTCTTCCTTCATCTCTCACTCTTCCTCCTCCTTTCTCCTCCTCCTCTTCCTCCTCATCCTTGTCTTAATTGGTCGTTGAAAGAACCTTCATTTTCATTTTCTTCTTTCTCATCTCTTTTTCATACTCCTCTTTCTCTCATTCTTCTTCCTTCTTCTTTTCCTCTTCTCACTCCTCTTACCCGGTCTTTCTTCCCCTCCTTTTCCTCATTTCACCTGGTCGTTGAAAAAAAATCATCGTTTCCAGTTTCATCTCCTCGTTCTCTTCTTCTTTCTAATTTTCTTCCTACTCCTCTTGTTCTCCTCCTTTTCTGCTTATTCCTCCTCCTTCACCTGATTCTTTCTTCACCTCATCTCCGTTTTCTTCTCGCTCTCTTCCTCTTCTTTCTGTCTTCTTCTTTCCTCAGTTTATCTTCTTCTAGCTATTATTCTTCCTTCGGCTGGTCCTCATCCTCCACCTCATCTTCACCGCACACCTAATCCTATACCTTCTCTCCCCATTCCAGGTTAATTTCCTTCCTGTCTTTGCGGTTTTTTTTATTTTTTTTATCTTGATTTAGTTTTGTTTTGATTCAATTTTTATCACAATTCTTCCTTTCTTTGCTACTGAGAACGCCATTTGTTTCTCGAAATCATACAACGACGACAATAATGAAGACGACGACGGTGACGACGATAACAACGACGACTACAGTGACGATAACGACGATGACGACAAAAATTATGACGACGACAAAAATGACGACAACGACGACGACGATGACGACGACGACGACTACAGTGACGATAACGACGGTAACGACAAAAATTACGACGACGACAAAAATGACGACAACGACGACGATGACGACGACGACGACGATAGACACCATCATCCCCAGAAAAGAATTGTCGTTCCTTTTCCTTCCGGAGGCCTTCGGGAGGGTGACCTCCATCTGGGAGAGTTCCTTCAGTCGAGACCCGCAATGAGGAACGGACGGAAGAGTCGTGACCTTGCGTGACCTCGCTCTTATGCTTTTTAACCCTCGAGAAAGGAGATGTCGAGAGGAAAGAGGAGATGAAGGGATAAATAGGATGAGGTGGATGAAGCGTATAAGAGGAAGAGGGAAGAGGAAGAGGGAAGAAGAAGAGGAAGAGAAAGATGAAGATGTCTAGAATAGAGAAATGACGAAGGGAAGAGGAGGATGAAGCGTAGAAGAGGAAGAGGGAAGAGAAAAAGGGAAGAATAGGAGGAAGAGAATGATGAAGATGGGAAAGCAGAACCCTTCCCCAAGAGGAAGAACTCTCATTGAGAAAGGAGATGTCGAGAAGAAAGAAATGACGAAGTGATGAGGAGGAGGAGGAGTAGAAGAGGAAAAGGGAAGAGGAAGAGGAAGGTGGGAAAACAGAACCCTTTCCCAAAAAGGAAGAACTTCCATTGAGAGACACAAAAGAGGCAAGAATGAAGAGGCAGAAGTTTGAAAGGTCCTCCTGGAAAGCTCCTGGAAGAGGAAGAGAAAGATGGGAAAGTAGAACCCTTTTCCAAAAAGGAACAACTTCCATTGAGAGAGACAAAAGAGGCGAGATCGAAGAGGCCGAAGTTTGCAAGGTCTTCCTGGAAAGGTCCTCCTGGAAGAGGAAAGAAGAAGAGGAGGATGAAGATGGGAAAGTAGAACCCTTTCCCAAAAAGGAACAACTTCCATTGAGAGACACAAAAGAGGCGAGATCGAAGAGGCCGAAGTTTGCAAGGTCCTCCTGGAAAGCTCCTCTTGGTCTTGCGACACCCCGGCACCCTCCTAATCCGTACTACTGCAGGAGGCCCAGAGGGAGGGAGACCGGGCCAAAGGTGTTCAAGCGTTCTCTGACACAGCCGGAAGTTCTGTTGGAGTCAAGGAGTTCGAGGACCACATCGGCCTTGGATATTCCCAAAAGCCCTCGAGAAGTTAGGGAGTAAGGGAAGTGCGTGGGCCTAACTACATACAACCAGAGATCCCATGGGAGTCAGGAGCTAAAGCCAAGCGGAGGTAAGGTGTTGCCTTGTATAGCCAGGGCCGCTAGATGGGCGTACGCTGGGGGCGTGCCGGTCCCGCATCTTCCTAGTCACGAATTCGAATCCCGCACTCCTCTCCGATTCTCAGCAGTGACTGTTACCAGCACCAGTAGTCCCCAAAGCGCATAATAGGGCAAAGGTGACGGCTTCGGCCGCAGCTACTCAGCGCCTCCTGGTGTAGGACCCTCACCTTCAGGGGTCCTAGGATGGATGAAAGATATAGCTGGGAACGAAGGATCCAGGATATCTCTAGATACAACGAAACCCTAAAGATCTTTTTTATTTTAGAAAATAAAAAAGAGAATAAAATGAGCTTAACCCAAACCGTTCCAAGACATCCGGAGATCCAAAGGGATTAATCCTTTCAATACGGTGACTCTAGCCATGACACGAACTCCAGCCTGAAATGGGTCTCGATCGCTGAAGACAACTTTTGGTCAGGGGTCCGTCCCCAGAAATGAATAGAATTGCTTTTCCCTAACCAGAACAAAGAGTATGAAGTGCGTCACCGAGTTGAAGGGACTCAGGAGTATCAAAGGGCCAAAACCCTTTAGTTTAACAATAGTGCATTAATTACCCCCTTTATTACCTTTGAGAAATTACGTGTCTGCCTTTGTTTTCTCTGAAATTGGACGTATGTCTCCTCTTTACGTATTCAGACGCCACAAAGATTTTTTTTTTTTTTTTTTTTTTTTTTAGACTTCGAGGCGAGAAGTTTTCTTATCAGGACCTTTTCAAGAAAAACAAGGACCTCCACGCTACTTGTCTTAGTTCGCCACAATTACATAAAAAATTGTCTTATAAATCTTATCATTGAAAGCAGCCGTGCCTCATTCCCGCCTCCTCCTCTTCCTATTTCTTTTCCTTTTCCTATTTCTCCTCCTCTTCTTCCTATTTCTCATTCTTCTCCTCGTCCATTTCTTCCTATTCTTAACACTCCTCTTTCTCATCCTCCCCATGTTATTTATATTCTTCCTCATCTCTCTTCTTCCTCTTCTTTCTCCTACCCTTCTTCTAAATCCTTCTCTTCTTCTTCTTCCTCCTCCCTTTCCACTCTTCCTCCTTATTGTCCTCATTTACTTCCTCCTCTTCCTCCCTTCCTATTCCTTATCCTCCTCTCCCTCCTTTTCTACTTACTCCACTTCCTCTCCTCCTATTCCTCATCCTCTTCCTTCTCTTCTTCTTCCTCTGAATAAAAGGGACAAAAATTGGGCAATGATAGGAAAAATGAGACAATGATGAGAGAGATGAGGTGGTAAGCATGAGTAGTACAAAGGGCAAAGGTGACAAGGGAGGAAGGGGGATTCGGGTGGGCAAAGCTGGGAGCAATGAAACAAGGAGGGAAAGGAGAACAAATAGGAAGAAGAACAAGAGGTTAAGTAGAACAGAGGTAAGAAGAACAGAAGGAAGCAAGGAAAGCAGCGAGAGACAAGGAGAACACAGAGAGACAAGGAGAACACAGAGAAAGAAGAACAGAGACAAGTAAAACAGAGAGAGACAATGAGAACAGAGACAAATAGAGCAGATAGAGACGAGGAAAACAGAGAGAGACAAAGAAAATAGAGAGAGACAATGAGAACAGAGAGAAAGGTAAACAGAAAGAAACAAGGAGAACAGAGGGAGACAAGGAGAACAGATAGAGACGAGCAAAACAGAGAGAGACGTGGAAAACAGAGAGAGACAAAGAGAACAGAGAAAGACAAGGAGAACAGAGGGAGACAAGGAGAACAGAGGGAGACAAGGAGAACAGAGAGAGACAAGGAAAACAGAAAGAAACGAGGAAAACAGAGAGAGACGAAGAAAACAGAGAGAGACAAGGAAAACATAGAGAGACGAGGAAAACAGAGAGAGACGATAAAAACAGAGAGACAAGGAGAACAGTGATAAGGAGAACAGAGAGAGACAAAGAGAACAGAAAGAGACGAGGAAAACAGAGAAAGACAAGGGGAACAGAGGGAGGCAAGGGAAACAGAGAGACAAGAAGAACAGAGACAAGGAGAACAACCCGAAGCTAAAAAAAAAACAGGGGGAGTCAAGAAGAACAGAGAGAGGCAAGAAGAACAGAGAGAGGCAAGGAAAACAGATAAAAGCAAAATTATAATGAGAGGAATGAAGAACGAAGGCAAGAAGAACAGAGAGGCAAGAAGAACAAAGAGAAACAAGAAGAAAAAAAAGGCAAGACCAAATAGAGAGAACAGCAATAAAAAGAGGCAAAGCAGAGATAGGTAAAAGAGAGGCGAGTTACAAGAAGAGAGACAAAAAAGAGGAAAATATCCAATAAAAAGCAAAAATGCAAGAATGGGTTGATAGGGCAATTAGTAATTTGGCTTAACGTCGCGAACTCTCTCCTATCAGGAGGCTAGGACGATGCCCCTTACAGAGAACTTTGTAGCGTGGAATTTAATGAACCCTTGGTCCAACTCGCTGGCGGCATAGTTTAAACTGCCGTCACCTCGACCTCCGCCGCAAGTAGCGACGCTCTAATCCGCTCGAGGAGGGCCATAGGTGCAACAAGGAGGTGAGTCAATCGAGAAAGGGCGAGGTAAAGTTAAGGAACCTACGCCAGGAAGCGCTGAGTAGCTTCGGCAGAAGCCGTCACATTTGCCCTATGATGTGCTTAAACTGTTGGGACAGGTAACAAACAGTCATTGCTGAGAGTCGCGAGAAATGCAGGATTCGAACCCATAACTAAGCGAATGCGAGACCAGTACGCTTCCGATTACGCCACCAGCGCACGGAAAGGATAAGGGGCAAGAGTCAAAGGAGGAATTTGATAAGAATATTAATAAGAGAGAGACTTATCTAGATTCTGTTTCTAAGTTGATTTTGGGCCTAGATAGGACGGTTCCTAATAAACATATAGAAAAGTAAATAAATTAAGAAATTAATAGATAAAGTGGGATTTGCTTAGATGGAATTGCCTCAGCAATGGACTAAATGTTCTTCTTTTCCATCACATTGTGTGTTCTGAATAAATGTACAAATAAATAGACACTTGAATAAATAAGATAAATACAGGCATAAATAGATAAATACAGGCATAAATAGATAAATATAAGAATAAATAAATATTCAAAAAGATCCTTTCCTCATATGAATAGATATAATAAATAAAGATAAATAAATACATGATATATACATACATATATACATGTAAGGCTTTAACAAGGGTGACGCAAACAAGGTCATCATATTGAGACAACAGGACAGGAATCGCGGTAATGGTTTTTGATTGGACAAATTTAGATTTAATAGGAAATAGGCAAGAACTGGTTTACCAATAGAGTGGTTAACGAATGGAATAGACTTAGTAACCATTTAGTGAGCGCTGAAACTATCGGCTGTTTTAAGAAAAAGTTAGAAAACTTTATGGTTGGGGTTGACAGGTGGTAATGGACATGGAATTGCCTAGTGTAGGCCTTATGGTCTCTAGAAGTTTCCTTCCTTCTAAAGTTCTTATACATAAAAGAAAACCTTTCCCACTTAATCATAAACAATCAAAATGAAAACAGTATAGATAATAAATACACATAAATACACGAATAGGTAAATGAATAAATAGACGAATAAATGCAGACATAGATAAATAAGTGAATAGATACAATATATACATATACATATACAATATCCCAAAAGGACACTTTCCTCTTATTAAGGGATAAACCAATAGAAATACATACATACATATATATATATATATATATATATATATATATATATGTATATATATATATATGTATATATATGTATATATATATATATATGTATATATATATATATATGTATATATATATATATATATATGTATATATATATATGTATATATATATATGTATGTATATATATATATATATATATATATATATATATATATATATACATATACAATATCCCAAAAAACACTTTCCTCTTATTAATAGATAAACCAATAGAAATATATATATATATATATATATACAATATCCCAAGAAGACACTTTCCTTTTATTAATGGATTAATAAATAGAAATAAACACACACACACACACACACACACACACACACACACACACACACACACACACATATATATATATATATATATATATATATATATATATATATATATATATATATTTATATATGTATGTATGTATACCAGTGAAGGCCTTTCCCCCATAAACAATCAAAATTGAAAACAGAATAGATAATGAATACAAACAAATAACGTAAACAAGAGTATAGGCGAGGAAAGAATTGGGTTGGCTTTCAGGCCGATTCCGAAGTTTATAAACCCTAAATGGAGCTTATACATTTGATTCAATACCTTTTGATCGGTTTGGATATCTCTAAATGGATTCAAGAGCAAGGGATACGATGTTGATGGGAGTGAAATGTGGGATGAATAATATAATTCGTGTTGCTAATTCAAGCTCAAAGGGACTAAGGTAAAAGGGGAAATGGATGGATGTTGGATGAGTGTGGTTGCTGGTGGCTGTGTGCGTGGCTTGGATGGATGCCTCCCTTGTGAGTCGGAACAAGTCTGTTGGTAAATAGATGCATGTTGTATATACATATACATGTGTGTGTGTGTGTGTGTGTGTGTGTGTGTGTGTGTGTGTGTGTGTGTGTGTGTGTGTGTGTGTGTGTGTGTGTGTGTGTGTGTGTGTGTGTGTGTGTGTGTTTGGACGGGGGCCTTTCCCCGATTTCCGAAAATTTCGTATTTCTTCTACCGCGATCTTTTTATTTTTATGTTTTATTATATCATACCCTTCACGTGTCAATGAAATTGGACAGTATGTCAAATGAGGTTAGGTTAGTTGAGTTTAATCGAGGTTAATTCAGGTCAAGTTATGTCAGGTTAGGCCAGGTTAAGTTAGATTAGGAGAGGTCAGATTTGGTCAGTTCACGTTAAGTTAGATCAGGTCACGTCAGGTGAGTTTGGGTCAGGTCTGGTTAGGTCAGGATAGGTCAATCTAGCGGTTTCGACCTCGTAGAAAGGACCCATTGGGAATGATTTCTAGTCTTGCATGTTTCGTGGACAAGTTATCGTACATCGTTCGCACTGCTCTCGGCTCATGACGTCATTGGGCGATCTCCCCCATCCCGTCCCCATTCCCCCATTCTCCCCCACCCCACCCCACCCCACCCCACCCAGCCGCCTCCTAAATCGGATGGGAGGCGTCTCTGGCCCTTATGAGCCAGCCACACGCCCGATGTGGTTGTGCGTATGTATCTATGTATGTACCGTATATACACGTTTGTGACTATAAGAGTGTAAGTATATATATATATATATATATATATATATATATGTGTGTGTGTGTGTGTGTGTGTGTGTGTGTGTGTGTGTGTGTGTGTGTGTGTGTGTGTGTGTGTGTGTGTGTGTGTGTGTGTTTTACTGTTTTCAACTAACTGAAGAGTCCCTCTTGACTGGTCTCTTCCCTGCCATTGTTGACGTCCATACTTTATTCATCCGGGAGGAGGCAGGACCAAGACCTTGTGTCACCCCAAGTCTGCCCATCACCTGAATAAGACAGTCTTGTGTTAAACAAGAACACTAACTCACCGTCCCACTCCCAACAAATGGGAAGTGAGAAACCCCTGGCGGTAAGGCCTGGTTTTTTTTTTTTTTTTTTCGATATTTGGTTTGCCTCCCCACCTGGCAAGGGCTGTAGGGAAACAACGCGAGAGGTACGCAGCGGGTCCCGAGAATCGAACTCTCGACCACCTGCTTATGAGTTCGACACGGTATCCACTGAGCTATGGCGTGGTCCTTAAACCAGAATGAAATAAATAAATCGTGTCACTGTGACATACTCGCACAAGTCAGCAAAGCATAAAGAAGGGCAACTGATGAATGGGGCAACAAGTGGCCAAGCCAAACCTGACTGGGGCAACAGACAAGCTTGATGAACGAGGCAACGGAAGACTTGTGCAACGAAAAAGTTGGACAACAGAAGAGTTGGCCAACAAGGAATTTTGTAACAAAATAGTTGAACAACGGAAGAGTTGGCCAACAAAGAGGTTGGTAACAAAATAATTGGCCTATAAAAGAGCTGGGCACCAGCAAAAAATTGGTCAGTGAAAGAATTGGGCAACAAAAGAGTTGGGCAATAAAAATTTTGGTCAACAAAAAAATTGTCCAACAACAAAGTTGGACAACGAGAGTGTTGGCTAACGAGTGAATAAAAGGTTTGGGAAAATGGATATTTTGCCCATAAGTGGGGCAACAACTGGTCAGTGCTACGTTGTGTACTGAATTTAATGTATCTATCTCTAGCTATCTATTATATAGTTTCAACTGACGCTACTATATATTTATCCTGTTTCTATCTTGTATCTATCCATCTGTCTATCTATCTATCTGTTTATCTCTCAGCTCGCGTAAGTATGGATCCAAAGGTCTTTTCATTAGCTTACCGTTCCATTTTGCTTTGTTTCATTTCGCTTTGTTTCATTTCGTTGCAAATTACGACCAATGCAATCTGGGGTGAAGGATTGGCG
>NC_134790.1:31820698-31845698 GCF_046742065.1 Oratosquilla oratoria
ATAAGGGAAGGTAATGGGCGTGTTTAAGTAACCCCTTGAATAAAGGCTAAGGGTTTCCGTAGGGGGAGAGCGGAGCCACTAATGCGGAAGGGAAAAGGGGAGGGGGGGAAGGGGGGGCACCTTTCCAGTTGAAGGTCTTTTGGACTCGAAATATGGATGATGGTGTCTGTGATCGTTAATGGCTGTGGGGTTGGGTTAGCGATATTGGTTTTACTTTGAAGGTTTGCAGTGTGTGTGTGTGTGTGTGTGTGTGTGTGTGTGTGTGTGTGTGTGTGTGTGCTTATGATAGTATATGCCTGTATACCTGTGTGTATATGTGTGTGTGTGTGTGTGTGTGTGCTTATGATCGTATATGCGTGTATACCTGTGTGTATATGTGTGTGTGTGCTTATGATCGTATATGCGTCTATACCTATGTGTATATATATGAACGTGTGTTTACGTATTTTTGTCACTGTGCAAGTGTTTATGTTTGTAGATAGCCAAATTTTCTGTCCTAGAAAAATATTTGTGGATACAAACAATACCCACAATGCTCAAAGTGATATCATCTGAACAAAATTGTTCGGTGTAAGGGACCTCATCCACGGTACGATCTGATCTTAAGGCCGCCGGACAGATCTGGTCGGATCCGAGCAGAATGGATCGTGTGTGTCGGTCGGACAAACCGAAATCAGCTCATATACGATCCAATCTGGCCGGATCCGACCAGATCCGTCCGGCGGCCTCAAAACCAGATCGTACCGTGGGTGGGAGCCCTAAGACAGGCCAAAATCTAACAAGGGCACCACAATGTCGACACAAATACTCGAAATTCTTGTGTTGACAATCAAATTTGCACTAGTTCCATAACTATTACTAATTCATGTTCTAAATTTGTTGTCAGTCTTAATGGTAATTAGAATATTTAAGAAGGAAATAGGCAACAATTGGTTTACCAATAGAGTGGTTAACGAATGGAATAGACTTAGTAACCACGTAGTTAACTCAGAAACTATTGGTCGTTTTAAGAGAAGCTCAAATAACTTTATGGATGGGGATGATAGGTGGTAATGGACATGGAACTGCCTAGTGTAGGCCTTATAGTCTCTTGCAGTTTTCTTCATTCTTATGTTTTTGTGTTCTTAAGTTCATGATAACAATGGAAATGTTATTGAATTCAGAATATGGAGGATGACCCACAGTGGTAACGGTGTGGAGGAAATGGAGGTCTAAGAATGTGGAGTGGAGTGGAGTGGAGTGGGAAGGAACAGCTTGTGGAAGGGAAATGAAGGAAGAAGGGGAAGAGACAGGACAATCGGGAGGGCAGAGGAAAGGAGAGGAGGAAAAGGGGAAGAAGGGGGAAAGAGGCCGGGGTGTTGTAGAGGAAGGAGGAAGAGGAGGAGGAAGAAGAAACTAGAAAAGTCAAGGAGGTGGGAGGAGCCGCGGGAGGGTAAGGAGGTTCACTAGATCTGCAGCCCGGATTTCTAGGAAGAGAGAGAGAGAGAAAGACAGAGAGAGAGAGAGAGAGAGAGAGAGAGAGAGGCTGACCGAGTGAAATAGAGAGATAGATAAAGAAAGAAAGAAGTAAGATGGCGATAAAATTAAGAGTAGGAAGAAAAGCATTAGGAAGATAAGGAAGAGAAGGAGGAAGAGAGTGGGAAGATAAACACAAGTTTAGAAAGGAGAGGAAGAAGAGGAAAAAGAAGCAGAAGAAGAAGACGGAGGAAGAGGAAGGGAGTGGGAGAGCAAGCGCAAGTTTAGAAAGGAAAGGAAGAAAATGAAGAAAAAGAAGAAAAGAGGGGAAGAGAGTGGGAGAATAAGCGCAAGGTTAGAAAAGAGATGGAGAAAAAGAAGAAAAAAGAGGAGGAAGAAAAGAAGGAGGAAGAATAAAAAAAAAAGCAAGGGAAGAATGAGGGAGGACAAGATAAAAGAGTGAGAATGTGGTGACGAGATAGAGAAACAGGAAGAAGAAGAGGAGGAGGAGGAGGAGGAGGAGGAGGAAAGAAGATAAATGTGGAAGGACAGGTGGAGGAGACCAACATAGACATAGATATAGCAGCGTTGATTAGGGTCACGATGAGATGTTACTGAGGAGGGGGGAAGGAGAAGGGGAAGGGGGAAGGAGAGGGGGAAGGGGAAGGCGAGGGAAGAAGTGGGAAGGTTCAGGCTGAGGGAGGCTGAGTGGTGGGAGAGGTGAGAGTGAATGAGGAGGGATAAGTGAGGAGAGGAAGAAGATACAAAATGAGAAGGGGGAAGGAGGAGGATATGGAGGGTGAGAAGATGGAGGAGGAGGAGGATATCGAGAGTGAGAAGATAGAGGAGGAGGAGGAGGAGTAGAAGATGAAGAATATAGAGATGAAGGAGGAGGAAGAGAAGTAGATGAAGAGAGCAGAAGAAGGACGAGATGAAGACCGGAGAAGAAGAATGAGTTGGAAAGTGTGGAGAAGATGAAGGAAGAGAAGGAGGAGGAGGAGGAGGAGGAGGAGGAGAGGGAGGAAGAGGAGACCAGAGCTAATGCGGGTCCAGAAGAATTGTCGACAGTAGGGAAGCCGTGTTAATTGGGTTAGTCACTTGATGGTGATGGTGATGGTGATGGTGTCGGCGGTGGTGAAAGTGGTGATGGTGCAAGTGGGCGACGGTGGTGATAGTAGTGGTGTTAATGACATCTGGCTTAATTCCTAGAGAGTATCACTGGTGATAGAAAAGCTTTATAGGTGATAATGGTGATAACATAAGAACATAAGAATGAAGGAGACTGCAAGAGACCATAAGGCCTACACTAGACAGCTCCGTATCCATCACCACCTGTCATCCCCATCCATAAAGTTGTCTAGTCGTTTTCTAAAACAACTGATAGTTTCAGCGTTTACTACATGGTTACTAAGTCTATTCCATTCGTCGACCACCCTATTAGTAAACCAATTCTTGCCTATTTCCTTCTTAAATCTAAATTTGTCCAGTTTAAATCCATTACTGCGAGTCCTACCCTGTTGTTTTAATATGATGACCTTGTTTGCATCACCCTTGTTAAAGCCTTTGATCCACTTGAACACCTCTATTAGATCACCCCGCACTCTGCGTCTTTCCAGAGAGTGTAAGTTAAAGTGCCTAAGCCTCTCTTTGTAAGGCAAATTTCTGAGTCCATGTATCATTTTGGTCATTCTTCTCTGTACTGATTCTAGTGAATTGATGTCCATTCTGTAGGACGGAGACCAAAACTGTGCCGCATAGTCAAGGATGGGTCTAACTATCGTTAAATAGAGTTTAATAATTACCTCTGCACTTCTATTCGTTACTGTCCTAACAATGAAACCTAATGCTCTGTTAGCCTTATTCCTGGCGCTAATGCACTGTTTCCTGGTTTTAAGGTCCGGACTCACCAGAACTCCCAAGTCTGTCTCGCACTCAGTTTTCTCTAAAAGCGTGTTATCTAAGTAGTATCTATTTTTGGGGTTGTGTAGCCCTACGTTTAACACGCTACACTTAGAGATATTGAAGTTCATTTACCATTTCACCGACCATGTGAACAATTTGTTAAGATCATCCTGCAGAATCTCTGCGTCGTCTTCTGATCTAATTTGGCGTCCTATTTTAGTGTTGTCCGCAAACTTACTAGCATCACTATTTATCCCATCGTCTAAGTCGTTTATGTACATAATGAACAACAAGGGACCCAAAACCGAGCCCTGGGGGACCCCACTAGTAACATTGCCCCACCTAGATTTTACTCCATTTATGGTGACCCGCTGTTTTCTGTTACTAATCCAAGCTCTAATCCATTCTAACACTTTTCCTCCTATGTCATGGGCTTTGATTTTATTTAGTAGTCTCTGGTGTGGCACCTTGTCGAACGCTTTGCTAAAGTCAAGGTAAATAACATCGTAATTATCATTATTATCTGACGCCTTATATACTTTAGTGTAAAAGGATAGAAGATTAATTACACATGACTTACCCTTGGAGAAACCATGCTGTGTATCACGAATTGAATTATGTCTTTCGATGTGTTCTCTGAGTCTATTTACTATTATTGTTTCAAGCATTTTTCCTATAACCTATGTCAAACTGATTGGCCTGTAGTTGCATATAGACGATCTATCTCCCTTTTTAAAAACAGGAACAACGTTTGCCTGCCTCCAAGCAATAGGCACAAAACCAGTGTCTACCGATTTATTAAATATTTCAGTTAACTGGTCGCAGATTTCAAATTTACACTCCTTAAGCATTCATGGAAAAATTTCGTCTGGACCCGGGTATTTTGTAGCTTTAAGTCTTTCAATCTGCTTGACTACTTCTACTTTACTAATGCTGATATTAGATAGACTACTTTCTTCATCCCCACTGAAAATCGGATCGCAGTCAGGTACTTTATCTAACCTCTCATTAGTAAACACCGAGAGAAAATATTTGTTAAACTCCTCACTCATTTTTTCCTCCGATTCTATCATGACATTTTCATCGTTTTTGATTGGTCCTATTCTTTCTTTATTTTTCGTTCTATATAGATAAAAGAAACCCTTTGGGGTGAATCTTGCTTGACTGGCAACCTTAATTTCATAATTACGTTTCGCTGTACGTGTATTATTTTTAACCTGCTTTGCCATTTTGTTATATCTTGATCTAAATTGTGTTTCCCCTATTTTCATTCCAATATCATGTTTCAGTCTGTCCGTCATCCATTTGAGAGTATTACTATTGTTCCGTATTGATTTCAAGGGGATAATTGTATTTTGTGCATTAAAAATTAAATCAGTTAGATTGCTATACAATTCATTGAAATCACTGACCTGTCTGTTGAGCCCCGGCCCCCAAATGACCTGACGAAAGGTATGCATATTACCCTCCGTGACCCGACCCCTGGTCATGTACCGAGACCTGAACTTGCCGATAATGTCCGAAACGACCGTAATGTCCGTATGACATTTCATATTCAATTTCAAATAGGTTTTTATATTGTCAAAGTTTGCTCTCCTGAAGTCTGGTACTTGGACGTTATTCGTATTTTTTAATTCTTCCCCAAATAATATTAAATCTTATTTCTTGATGATCGCTAGAGCCTAGACTATGTCCCACTTTTACGTTACTCATTAGGTGTTCATTATTAGTTAAAAGTAAGTCCAGAGTATTTTCTCCTCTCGTAGGATCAGTAATCATTTGTTTTAGGAAATCCTGCACCACATCTAAGAATTGTTTCGCTTCCTGATCTACTAAAGTTTCCCAGTCAATGTTTCTATAATCAAAATCTCCCATGATCACAACGTTTTTGTACTGGGACGCTCTGCGAATTTCGTGAATCAAGGGATCAGTCTGCTCGATGCTGAGGTTAGGAGGTCTTTACAAGACGCCAATAATAACTTTCTTATTCTTGCCTATAATCTCTACCCAAATAGATTCCGTACAGTCCTCTTCCTTAATCGAATTGTTGATAATACAGTTTATTGTATTTTTAACGAAAAGTGCTACTTCTCCCCCACTCCTGCCAACCCTATCCGTATGAAAAAAATTATATCCTTCTATTTCGATTTCCGGAAGGAAATGTTTATCAGCCATGTTGATCCAGGATTCAGTAATAGCTATAATATCAAAATTCTCTACACATGCTTTACCTCGTAGCAAATAAATTTCGTTAATTATGCCTCTGCTATTTGTATAGTAAACTTTAAGTTTAGCTTCCCTCCACCTGTTTTGGTGATTCTTTTCACATTCCCTCTCTAAGTTGTTTCTATTGCCTAAACTATATTCCGATACTTCCTCCTCTACTCCCACGTAATCTACCCGAAAAAACCCTATAGGATGCCTACTTCTCGTTCAAGGGATTCAGCAAGGAGCCGAAATCCTCTGGGTGACAAGTGCACCCCGTCCCTTGTATATAGATGATTCTTACCGTAAAAGCGATCCCAGTTGTCGACAAATGTCCATCCATTGGCCTTACAATATTTTGCCAGCCTGCAATTCATTGTAATAGCCCTGGAATGCCACATGCCTCCAACTCTACGCCTCGAAAGGATTCCACATACAACAGAAACACCTCCCTTATTCCTAATATTATCTAGCTTATCCTGGAACCGCGCAAACAATTCCTCACTCCCTAATTTACCTATATAATTGTCCCCAGCACTTAAGCAAACGACAGGGTCCTTACCTTCCCCCAACTAAACATTCTTCAATCCTATCTCTAACATCTCCTATCCCCGCGCCGGGGAAACACACGTGCCTCCTATGTTTCCTATCTTTATCACAGAAACCCCTGTCTAAGTATCTCACTTGACTGTCTCCTACACAACCAAAATCTTACCTGCGAGCAGAGATCCAGCGCCTGCCCTTCCCTTCTCTTGAATTTCCTTTGTTTCTTCTTCCAGTAGACCCGCTAGTGCTTGAAACGAGTTCCTGCAATCAAGCGGGGCTGGTGAGGACTTTTTTCCAACTCTCCGCGTCTTATTTGTCACCGTTTTCCATCTAGGCTCCAAACAAGTTTTGTCGTCCGCATTTTGGGCCCTCGAGTGGAGAACTTGATTCTCCTCTTTATGGCTTCAATTCTACTAAGTAGAGATTGTACCTCATCGGCGCTGAACACGGTAACACAATCACTCGCCATATCACTATTTGAAGCAGCTACCCAGTCAATGATCATGATTAGGGTGGTGGTGAGGGTAGTGATATATATTTATATGTGTGTGTATGTGTGTGTGTGTGTGTGTGTGTGTGTGTGTGTGTGTGTGTGTGTGTGTGTGTGTATGCGTAGATATATAATATATATTGGTGTCGTGATGAGAGAACTAGATTGATTAGAATCATGTTCAGACAAACAGAACATAACGTGTAGAGCATTTCACTGTCTTAAACTGGTCAATGTTGAAAGATAATAGAGTCGGCTGATACGGAACAGAACGAAATCCATAAAGGCCGCCACAGATCAAAATGGGTGGGAAGGCTTAATAGCGTATTCCTTTAAAACCTAGTGATACCTTTTACACTGCATGAAATCATCTAATTTTACCCAGAGAAAGTAGTTTTTTTTTTGTATTTTTTGTATTGTTATATATATCTATATATATATATATATATATATATATATATATATATATATATATATATATATATATATATATATATATATATATATATTAGTATTGAGGTTCGAAAGTTGAGGGCGGAATAGACAACGTTCAGGTAGAAAATGAGACAGCTTTGACCAATATTTCGAAATAGTCCCAGATGTTTTATCGATGTTTCCGGTTAAGTCTGTCAATATAGTAGTCTTCAGGTGCCACCGGAGGGCACGAGGAAACTCGATCCCCTGCGAATGATCTTCAGGAAAGGATGCGGGGTGTGTTAGGATGCCTTCGTGACCTACCAGGCTCCGAGAGTCATCAGGTCATCTTGACCTTGAATGGCGTTGGTCACGTGATGTAGAATGAATCCGAGAGGAGATGTTGCTGAATAGCATGACGACCCCTTAGTCAAGATCCCTGGTGTAAACTCCCGCGCTCATTTCCTTCAAAACTGGGATGTCTTTGGGACGGGACCTATCTGGTGTTTCGCTGTGTAATCACTTCTCGAAGTAGCCACATTGCTTCTCTTCGTGTCATCGTGCGCTGATGGCGCAATTGGAAGCGTGTGGGTCTTGGATCTTTCCAGTCGCAGGTTCGAGTCCCGCACTTCTCTCTCCGATTCTCAGCCCTAAAAATCCCTAAAGCGTAAAGGGCAAGGGGACATCTTTAATTCGCAACCACGCGACTCCTGGCGTATATCCTTCACCTTCTTTCCCCTTAGCGTCGTCTATGAACTTCAGTGTATCTTACAAGATAAGTATTTACTGTATACCGTTGATATATATCTATATATATATATATATATATATATATATATATATATATATGTGTGTTGTGCAACAAAGGCTTTAACACAAATCCCTGCAACAGAGCGAGGTGGGAGAGAGGGTAGAAGAGAGAGTGAATGGGAGAGAGAGAGGGAGAAAGGGAGAATGATTGGAGTGTGGAAGGGAACAAGAGAGGGGGAATACGGGAGAGCCGGCGGTTGTCTGAGGGGCAAGGAAGAGTGGGATTGAAGGAGAGAAGGAGAATGGAAGTAAGGAAGAGAATCTGGGAAGGAATTAAGTGATCGTAGG
Source organism: Oratosquilla oratoria (assembly GCF_046742065.1). NCBI lineage: Eukaryota > Metazoa > Arthropoda > Malacostraca > Stomatopoda > Squillidae > Oratosquilla > Oratosquilla oratoria. The sequence goes on from NC_134790.1 coordinate 31,828,809, forward strand.
ATGAGAAGAGAAGGTGGGGGGGAGACTGGTTTAGGAGACGATGGGGGGGGGGGCGGAAAGAGGGGAAGGGGCAAAGGAGATGAAGGTTGGAGCGTGTTGGCTCATAGGGAGATGCAAGGTCGACGTGTTTTCGCTTTGTTTGTTTGGGCGGCTGTACGGTGGTGCATTGTATACATTGTGTTGTGTCTACCGGCGCCAGATGATTTTGTTATGAGGCAGAGTCTACTCAGTATGATGGAGGTTTGATTGATATATGTAAAATATATATATGTGTATATATGTATACATATACATTATATATATATATATATATATATATATATATGTGTGTGTGTGTGTGTGTGTGTGTGTGTGTGTGTGTGTGTGTGTGTTTATTTCACCTTGGTCTTTGGATCACGTGTTGGACCCGTGAACGACAGCTATTTCCCTCCCGGAAGATAGCTCAGAGCTCGTATGACCGATCTATGGGTAATGCTGTGACCTAACACGCACACACACACCCAACTCCCCGCCCACGAGAGTTGAAGCAACGACTCGAAGCGGAGCGATACTGAAATTATTTCAGCCCTGGGCAGGATTCGAACCCGGACCGCCGTAGTGACAGTCGGGGACTCTACCAACCGCGCCACCGACTCGTGTGTGTGTGTGTGTGTGTGTGTGTGTGTGTGTGTGTGTGTGTGTGTGTGTGTGTGTGTGTGTGTGTGTGTGTGTGATACAGAAACAAAGCACAAATAAAATGTAAATATTATTTTGGGGGTGTCCATACCATTCACCAGATCCTCGATGGAGTCTGAGACTCAAAAAAAAAAAAAAAAAAAAAAAAAAAAAAAAAAACCACAACACAAACCTCTCTTTCTTTCCTTTACCCCAACGACCCTGACCTCGATGTCGGCGCTCCCCTTGGTGGCAAGGTGCCTCCATAGAGAACCCAGAGGAGTCTGCGAGCGTAGATCACGCCGTGCGAGCTGGGGGAAGTGATAATATCACATAGCACCAAGTAATACCAAAAGGTATGGGAGGATCTCGGGAGGATGTGGAGGTTTTTGGAGGTTTTTGGAGGGATTGGACGGGATTTAGAGAGATGAGGAGTCGGAATATAGAAAGATACTAGACCCGGAGGTGGGTGCGGGTGGGGTAGAAGAGGAGGAAAGAGGAGAAGGAGGAGAAACGAAAAGTTGAGAATGGTGCTTACAGAAAGACCCTGTTCACACTAGCGGTTTGAACCGCGGAGGCATTCACACAGAACCGCAGTTTTTATTTGACTATGTGGTACCGCCTTGGTTTACTTGTGGTTCAAACTGCTAGTGTGAACAGTGCTACTTTTCGGTTCCAGATTCGGATGCACTGAGGGCAAAGGTGGTGGCTTCAGCTATAGGTAAACACTTTGTAGCATGGGTTTCTAGGAATTTTCTAGGCTAGAGAGAGGAAACTAGGAGATAGAATAGATGACCGATGTAGAAAATTTTTTGACAAAAGGAAGTTGAGGAACGACATGTTAGACATACTGTTGAAATGTTTTTAGTGAAGTCTAGATTTCTGTAAGCGAATTCACATTCTAGTTACTCAGATGGAGGTTGGAGGTAGGATGTCGGAGGAAAAATACCCCAGTGTGATAACCTCTTAAGTCGGTTCATCGGCTTCAGGACTTCAGAGATCATTTCAGGAGCTTCTCTCTGATTCAGGAGGACTGAAAGAGAATACTCCTGTCGAACATGAGCCTACGAGAGAAAAGGAGAGCAGAGGAAGGTAGAAGGAGAAAGGATGGGAAGGGAAGGGAAGGGAAGGTAAAAGTGGGAAGGATAAGGAAGGCAAGGAGAGAAGAAAGAAGAGGAAAGGAGTGGAAGGAATAACGTAAGGAGGGAAGGGAGAGGGAGAAAGAGAGAGAGAAAAGAATAAGAAGTTGAAAGACAAAGGAAAGCCAAAGGAGAATAGAGGAATAGGAAAGAAGAGAAAAGGGAATGACAGGGGAAGAAGAGAGAAGACGAGATGATCTTAGTTGATAGAGAAAATGAAAGAGAAATAGGGGAGGGAGGGAGGAGGAGGAGGAGGAGGAGGAGTGGAGGGGGAAGAGGAGGTCACAATACATAGTATTGTGCGCAGGGAAGAGGAAAGGAAGAAGGGAGGAGAGGAGGGAAGGATGGAGAGGGAGGGAGGAGGAGGGAGGGAGGGACATGATATGAAGAAGTGAGAAAAGTTAGGCGGATAGGGGATGGAGGAGGGAGAGGTGGAGGGAAGAGGGAGGAGGGAGTGATTGAGGAGTGGGGGGGAAGGTGGGAGGAATGGAGGGGAAGGTGGGAAGTGAAAAGAGGCTTGGGATTAATGAAGCCTCCCGCAGGATTGCATCGCCCCCCCTACCCCCCCACCTCCTTTATTGAATCCGTGACAAACGAATGGCAAGTGGAGGAGGAGGAAGAGGAGGAGAGTAAGGGGAGAAGGAGGAGGATGGAGAAGAGGTGAAGGAGGAGGGGAGATGGAAGAAGAAGTAGAAGATGAAGAGGAGGAGGAGGAGGAGGGTAAAGAGGTGAAGGAGGAGGGGAGGTGGAAGCGGAGGTAGAAGATGAAGAGAGGGTGGAAGAGGAGAGGGAAAAGGAGGAGGGAGAAAAGGCGAATGGGGAAGGAAAATGGAGGTAGAAGAACAAGAAGATTAGAAGGAAAGAGAGGAGGAAGGATGGAGGGTGGAGAAAGGGGTGGAAAAGGAGGTGGAAGATAAGGAGGAGAAGGAGGTGGGAGAGGAGGTGGTGGAGTTGGTGGAGATGGAAGTTGAGGAGAGGGAGGAAGTAGAAGATAGTTATGAAGAGGGAGAATAGAAGATGAAAGAGTAGAAGGAGGAAAAGGAAGATGAGGAGGACACAGAGGAAGGGTGAGAAGAGGAGTAGGGTATAAATTAAAGGAAGAAAAGGAGGAGGAAGAGGCGCAGGGGAGGAGGAGGAAGATGATGAGGAAGAGGAGCGACTGTGAGAAAGAGCGAGATAGAGACATGGAGAAGGAAGAAAGAAGAAAAGAAGAGGAGAAACGAAAGAGAGAAGGGAGAGAAAGGAGAATGGAGGGGATTAGAAGAAAGGAAGGGGGGAGGGGGAGTGTAGGGGGAAGAGAGGGATTAGAAGGAGGTGGGAGGGAGAGTAGGGAAGGTACGGGGAGAAGGAAAATAAGGAGAGGAAGAAGAAAGATGTGATGAAGCAGACGGACAAATGGAGGAGGAGGAGGAGGTGGAGGAGGGTGGGAACACAGGAAGGAAATGATAAAAGGGCAATTAGAGAGAAAAAGAGAAGAAAAAGAGAAACAACAGAGCTGAAGGATTTGGGAGGCGTGGAAGTGGAAGGCGCTGAAGAGTGCTGGAGAGCTTACTGTGAACGAGCAATTATTAGGAAGGTCCCCAAGTGTCGTCAGAGAAGAGAGGAGCAAGAGGAGGGAGAGGAATACAGAAGAGGAGGAGGAATACTTAAAAGGAGGAAGAGGACCGAGGAGGAGGTGGAAGAGGAAGAAGAGAAGGAGGAAGACCTAAAAGGAGGAAGAGGATCGAGGAGGAGGAGGAGGAAGACTTAGAAAAGGAATAGGACTGAGAAGGAGGAGGAAGAGAACGAGGAGGAGAACGAAAACCAAAGAGAAGGAGGACCGAGGAGGAAGAGGACTGTGGAGGAGGAGGACTGTGGAGGAGGAGGAATGAGAAGGAAAAATAGGTGTGAAGAGGAAAAAGAAGATAAGAAGGAAGAGGTGGAGGAAGAAGATAAGGAGGAATGGACCAAGATCAAGGAGGAGGAAGAGGAGGAAGGAGGAAGACGAATGAGGTACAGATGAAGGAGACTCTTACCTATATTTACTTCATTTTGCTCTTCATTTTACTTTACTTATCCTTATCCTAAGCCCCTGTTCACACAAGGGGTTTGAACAGCGCAGAAACTGCGGCGGTACCGCATAGTCCAGGAAAGACTGCGCGGTTGTGTGAGAACACCTCTATTGACTTAGGTTGTAATTGAACCTCTGCGGTTCAATCCACGGCGATTGAAACCGCTAGTGTGAACAGAGCCTTATCCTTCTATTTGTCTCGTCAGGGGATGTCACTGGGAGAACCAGCAGGCAATTAGAGGTGTTAAGACTGGACACCCAGAGAGGTGTCTGGGGGGTGGAGGTTGGTGGGGGGGTGGAATTCCATATATGGTCAAGGTCTCTCTCAGTGCACTATTGGCGTAATCGGAAGCGTGCTGGTCTCGCATTCACTTAGTTGTGGGTTCGAATCCCGCACTCCTCTCCGACTCCCAGCAGTGACTGTTACCTGTCCCCCCTCCCCTAACAGTCCCCAAAGTGCATAATAGGGCAATGGCGACGGTTTCGGCCGCAGCTAATATGCGTCTCCTGATGTCAACTCCTCGCCTTCTTCTTCTTCTTCTTGATCTCCCCATTTCTCCGGCTTCAGACATCTCCCTGTTATATGCTCTAGTGGGATCTGGTGTGTTGGTACCTGGGCTGTGTGCCCAGACCATTACATCCACCAGGAGAGACGAGGAGAAGAAAGTGGAGGAGGAGGAAGAGGAAAAATTTAGGAGGGGAACGAAGGCAAAGACGAACAAGAAGAAACAGAAGAAAATGAAAATGAAATGATGAGGAATAGGATGAACGAGGAGGAGGAGAAGGAGCAGGGGAGGAGGAGAAGGACGAGGAGAAGCAGAGGACCAGGAGGAGGAGGAGGAGGAGCAGGAAGAAGATGAAACGAGAAAAGAAGGAGGAGGAGGAAGAAGAGGTGTAAGAGGGAATAAAGGGAAGGGACGAAGTGAGACGAAGGGTGTGGGAAACCACGACGATTTTATATCACGATTTTAGTACTGAACGCGGGATGGAAGAAGAAAGGGAGGGAGAGGAGTGAGGGAAAGGGTGAGGGAGGGAGAAAGAGAGGGAGGGAGCGGGAGAGGAAGGATAGTGACACGATGATTACATTGGTGATTGTTGGGAACCGATCTCCAGATGAGTAGTCACATCAAAATTGAAGACTGTTGGAGAAGCTGAGGACAGAAGAGGACGAGACAAATATCACGTGGTAACCACAAACTTATGCCTCCAAACAATTTTATTCAGCCTGAAGAGAGAGGGGCTTCACTGACTCTTAACGGTTAATAACTATCTCATTAAAGGACTGCATTTGGTCGTGGGCGGACTCTGAGTCCAAAGGTCTTCCGACCCCGCTCGCCATGCAGGTCAAAAATTCTTAACTGAAAAAAAATAATCGTTGGATTTTCGCCAATGATACAAGACTCCAGAATTAGCTTCTATGCCCCTTTTCATATAATTTGCACACAATTTCAATAAATCATAACTTCTAGGTTACCATTTATAAGGTGACCATTTGTAAATACTTTACAGTGTTTACTGTTCTAGTGTCCATCCTCTCTGGGAGATTAATTACTGTTAGGTATTTACACCTGGTTACCTTGGCTTTACACAAAGTCTGTAAAAAGTCCCATTCACGGTATGATCTGGTGTTGAGGCAGCCGGAGAGATCTGGTTGGATCCGACCGCATTGGATCGTGTATGTGGGTTGGACAAACCAAGATTTATTTGGATCTGACTAATCTGTTCTGCGACCTCAAGATCAGATCGTACCGTGGATGGAGGTCCTTATGGGGCTATCACACTTGACTTCCACGGGCTTCACCAGTGCCGACCGTTGAGAGTTTATTTGAATAAAAACAATTTCAGTAACACTTTTTTCAAATCTCCAAATATCAAATAATCTTTCCGTCATATATAGCAAAGCTGAATGATGAACTAAGAGATTGTAAACCTGTACAGATGCTGGACATACTATTGAAATGTTTTCAGAAATGTCTAGATTTCTGTAAACGAATTCTTATTCTAGTTATTCAAATGGAGGTTGGAGGTAGAATGTGTGAGAAAAATAGCCCCTTCGGTCGGTTAATCGGTTGCTCACTAATTTACTTTTTTTTTTTTTTTAAGCGCTCGTAAATGGCCGAGACTGAAATGAGATATGTGTTAAAAAGAATCGTCCTAAAGCACAGTTCCTCCTTTTCCTCCTCTCTCTTCCCTTCCTCCTCACCCTCTTTTTTTTTTATCTGATCAACACAATAAAGTTCCTTCTCCTCTTCCTCCCCTCCTCCTTCTCTTCATCCTCCTCCTCCTCTTCCTCCTCTTCATCCTCCTCTTCCTCTTCCTCCTCTTCATCCTCCTCTTCTTCCTCCTCCTACTCTTCTTTCTCCTCCTTCTCCCCCTCTCATCCTATTTCTCTTTTCTTTCCCCTCCCCCTCTTCTTTTTCCTCTTCTCTCTCTTCCCCTCCCTCTCCGTCCTACTCCTCCCCACCTCATTCTCCTCATCCCCTCCCCTCCCAATCCTTATTCCCCTTCCCATCCCCCTCCTTCTCGTTCTCATCCTACACCTCCTCCATATCTGTATCTTCCTTATCCCCCTCCTCATCTCCCTTCTCTTCATCCCCCTGCTACTCCTCCCCCATCTCCACCTCCACTTCCTCCTCCCCTACCTCCACCTCCTTCTCCTCCTCCCCTACCTCCACCTCCTTCTCCCCATCATCCACTTCCCTCACCTCCACCTCCCCCATCTCCCCCCACATCCTCCTCTGCCTCCTTCCCGCCTCCACCTCCTCCTCTTTTTATTCCTCATCCTCCACCTACCAAATTACTCTCTCTTGTCTGCTTCCCTCGTCGCTTTCTCCCCTTCACGCTCTTGTTCCTGTCCTCATATAACAACCTCCACTTTTGTTCCCTACGAAGAAGAGTCCTCCCTCCTTCTCCTCCTCCTCCTCTTCCTCCTCCTCGTCCTCCTCTTTCTCCTCCTCCTAGACCTTGGCCTCCACTTCATCACTCCCTCTTCCTTTCCCTCCCCCACGTCCCTCCCTTTTCTATCCTCCCTATTCTCTGCCTCCCTATTTCTACCTTCCTATTCTATCCTCCCTGTACCCTGATTCTCATTTTCTCCCTCCCCTACGATTTATTTTTAATTTTCTCTCTCCCTTCTCTATCCTGCCTGTACTATACGTCCCATTTCACCATTTTCTGCCCTCCCTGTGATTTCTTTCTTTTATTTTCTCTCTCCCTTTTGTATCCCCCTTATGCTCTTGTTTCTCATTTTCTCCCTCCCAGTGCATCCTTTCTCGTTCCTCCCTCCGTTTTCTCTCCTCTTTGTATCTCTTCTCTTATCTCTTCCGCGTTCTCCTTAGCCATGGCAGGTCTCACAGATGGCTCCCGGAGTCCTCGTTTGTACGATGTCATCCGGGTCCTTGCAGCCAACGCGAGCGCCATCTGCCAGCTGGGGGGAGGGGTAGTTCATGGCGCCCGATTTATCCGCCTGGGGGAGGGTTCGTTCATGGTGCCCGATTTTTCCGCCTGGGGGGTGGGGGTTGTCGTTCATGGCGCCCGATTTATCCGCCTTGGGGGGTCATCCTGGTGTCCGATTTATCAACTATCCGACATATCCGGGCTGATGTTCTGCTTTGGGAAGTTGTGGTGTAGTCTACCAGGGCTTGTGGCAACATAGTGTCTACTAAGTAAATGTAAGAGGCTGGTAGAAAAGAAGGTAGAAAGTGGAGCAGAAGGCGGGTATTACATTTTATGAGTTAGTTGTATATAAAAACAATATAGTGAGCGAGCGAGCAGGTTACCTAAGTCTGCCTTTCCGCCTTGTTAACATTGGTCGGGGGATCGAGTGTATTGCTGACACAACATTCCTTTGTAACCTAAGTGAGATATGTAGAGACTCGAGATTACTCTAAGTAAACAATATTGTCATATAGACTTGTAATAACTAATCTGATTAGTGAAAGGGTGGAGAAAATTCAATTAGTTCACGATTGTAAGATCACGCCCTTTGGGAAGGATCTTAAATATAAAGACCATTGGGCTAAAAAAAATAAACACGTCACTGCAAAGCTCATCTAGGATCTTGCATACGTATTCTCGGGGGATTCCTTTGGTGTACGCTGTACAAGAATTAACCGAAGATATAGAAAACGCTAAAATTTAATTCTCCTGGACGGAATATTATAACTAAAAGGAAGAGAGTTGATATATTCATAAGTGAGGTCCACAAGGACGACTTGAGTCGACAGGACTAACAGTGGGAGTAGAGGAAACAGTGAAAAACAAAGACAGTGATAACAAGAGATAACAGGGGGAGAAAGTGACGAAAGTGGCGGCAGCTGTGGAATTTGCGTACACTCCTTGGTGTCGTATGCTGCTTGTAGTTTGTGTGATGAATTCTATGTTGAACCGATTCTCTTCACACGTGTAAGCACGTATCTTGCACTGAATTCTTTAGGTGTAGTCTTTTTTAGTAGCGTGCGTTGAATTGCGTGCGCTATTCTTCGGAGACGTTTATTTCGTGCAATCTATCTCTGGCTCGCGCCGCTTTCGCCACTTTCTACCTTCTTTTCTACGAGCCTTTTACAGGGCTCGGCAGATACCACTTTGTCGTCCCGACCAACCCTGTTCTGCTACCCTTTTACAGTAAATTTGGGAGGGAGGCTTAGGCCAGCGAGGTTCTTTAGACATTGAAATGTCCTTTTTGAGTTTGAGAAGGATTGATAGAGTAAATATGTGTGTGTGTACGTGTGTATTTATCTATGTATGTACAGTTAATCTTTTGCCACCCCCTTGGCCATGTATTTTATTTTTCTATTTATTATTTTTTTCGATCCTCAACATAATATGCACCAGTATGAATACACAAGCATGATCACTTTGTAGTCTTCTAAAATATAGTGTTTTGAATGGGCAATAAAGCAAAACTTATAGAAACAAAACGGAAAGGGGTAAATGAATGAACTAAAATTAAATATGTGTGGATATATATATATATATATATATATATATATATATATATAATGGCCAATAAAGCAAAAATTATAGAAACAAAACGGAAAGGAGTAAATGAATTAATTAAAATGAAATATGTGTGCATATATATATATATATATATATATATATATATATATTATATATATATATGTATATATATATATGTATATATATATGTAGATGTATATGTATATATATATTGAGGTGTCAAGACAGAATGAGTGGTAGGGTGGTGAGTTTAAACGACAAGAATCCGTTGAAGTTTTATTTCAGACGTTTCGTCCAACTAGGACTTCTTCAGAGTATACACAAATAAGACAACGACAACTTATATACCCGCACAGCTCACCCCGTTCCCCCTCGGTCAATGCTGCTGCCATCTCTCTTTCGTCTTGCCTCATGGATGATTAGTCCGCTTGCTATCCTCGCCAGCTTGACGAAACCGTCCCGATGGTTGCTGCATGGGAGTGAGGTAATGTATGCTGCCTCAATTGTCCTCCTTTCCTTTCTATCGAGTCCAGTATGGAGCACCTCTGTTTTTTTCCCAATCCGGCAAGTGGCCAAATTTGTCGATGTGTACCACTAAAGAGTTGGACTTCCGGTGGGCTTTGATGTCATTTTTGTGCTCAGTTGTCCGCTTGTGAATTCCTCTGCTAGCACGGGGGTAAAAATTGGCGACGTTGTGAGAAATAAAATTAGAAACAAAATAGAAAACGAAGACAACAGTTTAATTTATAGAATTCCTTGTAAAACCTGCCCCGCTAGTTACTATGGCGAAACTAGCAGAGGAATTCACAAGCGGACAACTGAGCACAAAAATGACATCAAAGCCCACCGGACGTCTAACTCTTTAGTGGTACACATCGACAAATTTGGCCACTTGCCGGATTGGGAAAAAACAGAGGTGCTCCATACTGGACTCGATAGAAAGGAAAGGAGGACAATTGAGGCAGCATACATTACCTCACTCCCATGCAGCAACCATCGGGACGGTTTCGTCAAGCTGGCGAGGATAGCAAGCGGACTAATCATCCATGAGGCAAGACGAAAGAGAGATGGCAGCAGCATTGACCGAGGGGGAACGGGGTGAGCTGTGCGGGTATATAAGTTGTCATTGTTCTATTTGTGTACACTCTGAAGAAGTCCTAGTTGGACGAAACGTCAGAAATAAAACTTCAACGGATTCTTGGCGTTTAAACTCACCACCCTACCACTCATATATATATATGTATATATATATGTATATAAACTTTTTGCGTGTCTTTCTGTAACTCAAACCCTTATCGTTTCTGTTATTCTGGCAATATATATATTTTTTTTTTATCCATTTAAATATTGCCTCCTTCAGTCAACATTTTTAATCCATCTAATCAGCTGGCTTCGGAAATGAACCTCACATGCTTAAGTCGCACTTGATCCGCCTTACCCCAACGCTCGAGCGTCGTCCACGTCTCGGAGCCATATACTTTTTTTTTCTTCTTCTTCTTCTTCTACTTCTTTGTTTCTTTTTCTTCTTCTTTCTCTCTTTTTTTTCTTTTCTTTTTTCTTTTCTATTCTTTTCCTTTTTTTCTTTCTTTTCTTTCTTTGTAACATTTCCCGTGACCCTTCACATTCATTTTTTTAATCTAATTTATTTATTGTATTGTTTTATTTTTGAATTATATGTTTATCTGGCTATTTATTTATTAATTTGTTTATTTTATTTCTTTTTTATTCTATCTTGTTTGTTTATTCTATGTTATATCTATTCTATCTTTTCTATTTATAATATTCGTATATTTTATTTTGTTTTGTTTAATTTCATTTCATCTTATATTGTTTCTTCTTTATTTTCTTCTTCTTTTTTCAATCCCTCCGAGCCCAATTACTTCTTCCTCTTCCTGGATGTCTTATTCGTTCTACTTTATTTCTATTCTATCTTATCTATTTATAATATTCATTTACCTTATTTTTTGTTTCTTCTTTACCTTTTTTCAGTCCCTCGGAGCCCAATTACTTCTTTCTCTCTCCCCGGATGTCTTCAGATTATGCAAATCACACATCGTGTTCATTGCACCCCCCACGTCTTTCGCTAATTAACTCCAACACTCATACTCCTCTTCACCTCGCTCTCACCCTAGCCAACAACACCTCAGAACGATGCCAGCCCCCCTGTCCTCACTCACCGTGCCGTTTTCTCTTGCCCTGGCGGCACACTAGGCTAGAATGCTACTTGCTTTTGCGACTTCGTTTGAGTAGAAATGACTTCGGGTACAATATCCCAAACTTCCGTAAAAAAAAATTAGGTTTAATTTCTCTTTGTTCGTCATTCAGATTCTCACTGTATAACACAGGAGTAATTTGACATTTGGAAATTCGAGAAAAATCGTAACTGAAGTCGTTTCTACTCAAAGTAGCAAAAGCAAGTAGCATGTTAGCGAGAAATGCCTATTGTACCGACATCTTTACTGTTTCACGATAACTTCTCTCCGTATAAATTTGTTAGTGTTTTGAGTTGTGAGTCAACTGTCGAAGACCTCTTGTGGATAGCTTTGTCAGTTTTTTGAGTTGTGAGTCAACCGTGTACGACTTCTTGTGGGTAACTTTTTTTTTGTTTTTTGAGTTGTGAGTCAATCACCTTTGTTTTGAGATGTAAGTCAACTGCCCAGGACTTCATGTGGATAGCTACATTTTTTTCTGAGTTGTGAGTCAATTGCTTACGACCTCTTGTCTGCAATCTTGTCTTTCTTTTTTTTCTTCTTTCTTTTTTTTTGAGATGTGAACGAATTGCTCACGACTTCTGGGTAACTTTGTCAGTTTTTTTTAGTAGTGAATCAACTGCTCACTACTTTTTTCTGTGAACTTTGTCAGTTTTTGAGTTCTGAGTCAACTACTTACAGCTTCTTGTGGGTAACTTTGTCAGTTTTTTGAGTTGTGAGTCAATTGCTTACGACCTTTTGTGTGTAACTTTGTCAGTTTTAGGAGTTGTGAGTCAACTGTCCATGACCTCTTGTGGGAAACTTTGTCAGTTTTTTGAGTTGTGAGTCAACTGCTTACGACCTCTTATGGGTAACTTTGTCAGTTTTTTGAGTTGTAACTATATTGAACTTACAGTTTCTTGTGGGTAACGACTGGGGGTAACTTTGTCAGTTTTTTTCAATTGTGAGTAAACTTTATGACCTCTTGTGGGTAATTTTGTCAGTTTTTTGAGTTGAGTCAAAGACCTTACGTAAGTTAAGCTTATAAATCTACTACGGAAGGGGGTCTTTCGCCTGGCTTAATAAAATCGCCTGGCGACCACAGAACGAATGACCAAGCTGTCAGTAACGTTATGCGTTTCATTTTATCAATCTATTAATTTAATTCTATTAATTTAAATAAGAATTAATTAATTCTATTAATTAATGCGTTGGAAATATGTTTACTTATCTTCATTAATTGGTTTATTTTTTATTATTTATCAATTATTGTTTATCTTCTATCATTTATTTCTATTTTTTATTAATATTTCCTGTTATCATAGATTTTCAATGTTTATGTATTATTTCATTAATTTATCTGTTGATTATTTATTCATCAATTGATTGATTGGTTTATTCTCATTTATTTATTCATCCATTTATTCGTATTTTATTCATCTACTTGTTTATTTATTTATTAATTGATTTGTTTATTATTATTATTATTATTATTATTATTATTATTATCATTATTATTATTATTATCATTATTATTATTATTTTTCTTTTTTTTAGCAATGTAAATATTTATCTATTATATTTATGACATCTTTTAGTGGGACACGGCTACAATTGCCTCCAACATGTTGCATACACATTCTTTCATAAATCTCCACAAAAAAGTAATTTTTAACTCTTACTACCCCTTCGTTGTACTATTTCCCTTCGATCTCTGCCTCACCATTTCTACAACTCCATCTCTCTGGTGCGAGTCCCTATGAATCAGCGGTCACCAAGCTACGGTCCGCCGCCGCAGTGTACATGTAATTTTTTATTATTATCATAATTATTTTCTCAGTTTTTGAGTAAATAAATATGTTTGTTTTATCTATTTTTATGTTTGTCTTTATTTTTTTGTATTTTTTTTTTTTTTTTTGTATTGGTAAATAGATATGTTGGTTGTCTTTATTTTCTTGTATATTCACTGTATTGCTTTGAACGTAATGATTATGCAGTTTTTTAGTAAATAAATAGGTTTGTTTTATTCATTTTTGTGCTTGTCTTTATTTTTTGTGTATTTTTTATTTTTGTATTGGTAAATACATATGTTGGTTGTCTTTATTTTCTTGTATATTCACTGTATCGCTTTGAACGTAATGATTATGCGGCCCGCGCTCGTCATTCTCCCGTCAATGTGTCCCACTCTTGTGCTAAAAGTTGGGTGACCCCGGCCATGTACACAAGCACTGGTTAACAACCTACTTCTTCTTCTGCAGGAACCCGAGTCGAAGGCGGAGCTGATGGTCTACACGAGGAAGAAGTGCAACGGAGTGAGTCCGTCGTCCCCGGCAGCTCTGTCGGCTTCTTCGCAGCACATCGTCGTCATGGAAGGTAAGAAGAAAGGTTCCTCCAAGATGTTCCTATGGGGCGTAGATAGACACACACACACACACTCAGGTAGATCATCTACAGTTAAGTTTAACTGAATTTGAGGAAGGTTAACTTTACTTAGGTTAAGATGTTCCTCTGGGGCGTAGGTACACACCCACGCGCGCGCACACACACACACACACACACACACACACACACACACACACACACACACACACACACAGGTAGATATCTACAATTAAGTTTATTGTAATTTGGATGAGATTAAATGTACTTAGGTTAAGACGTTCCTCTGGGGCATAGGTACAAACACACACAAGTAGATAATCTACTGTAAGTTTAACTGAACTTGGAGGAGAGTAACATTACTTAGATTATGTTGTTCCTCTGCGGCGTACACACACACACATACACACACACACACACACACACACACACACACACACACACACACACACACACACACACACACACACACACACACACACACACTCAAGTAGATAACCTACAATTAAGTTTAACAGAACTTGGAGGAAAATAACTATACTTAGGTTAAGAAATTCCTACAAGATGTTCTTCTTGGTCGTAGGTAGACACACACGCCCAGGTAGATAATCTACCGTAAGTTTGATTGAACTTGGAGGAGATTAACTTAACTTAAGTTAAGACGTTCCTCCTAAACGTTCCTCTGTGTCGTAGGTAGATACACACACTCAGATAGATAGTCTACAATTAAATTGAACTGAACTTGGAGGTATTAACATCACTTAGATTAATAGATTTTTCCAAAATGTTCCTCTGGAGCGTAGTTAGACACACACATATAGATAGATAATCTACTGTAAGTTTGATCGAAGTTGGAGGAGATTAACTTCACTTAATAGGTTCCTCTGGAGTGTTGGTAGACACACTCAGGTAGATAATCTACTGTAAACTTAGTTGAGCCTTGGAAGAGAATAACTTACGTTGATGAGTAGATGTTTTTGGGTCTTTAGTTGTTGTTTTTCATTAAGTCATACTTTTTAATTTTAAGTTATAAGAAAAAAATTCTAATAAAACTTCACCTAGTGTTAGTGAATAGGCTATAGCAGAAGATAGGTGAAAATAAGAGAGATACTGTAACCAGCAGTAGCTGGTCACTAGTTTGCCAAAAGGATTTTTTTCTTTCTTTTTCCCACACTTCAAAAGGATTTAGTTGATCGTAGGTATTTACAGAAAATGGCTGGAGAACCCGGTAGCAACAATTATATATACAATAATTTTGGCAGAAATCTTTGGTTACAAATAACACTGCTTGTGTGTTCTTGTGCTAATTCTTGTAAATAACCATTTACAATAACAGAATATACATAACAATTGTGAAAATTAGTATCATTCACATAATAAATTTACAAAGCTATGTGTTGTTACAAATGAAGGGGTGACTTTAATATATTCTACCGCGTGTAGATTTGTGTTGTTCTACATTAGTTTGAAGGCGTTGAGATCAAGGCGTCGCTTGGGTTCTTCTCTTTATTTAAAAAGTCTTGACAGTAGCGTAGTCAAGCCTCGTCTGACTCTTATCACTTTGGGCGCAACGAAGAAAATGAGTGTCGGTTGCCAATACGGTTATAATTACATAACTATATTTTCCTTATGTCTAAATTCATGTACAGTTTAGAACTGAGTGTGATCACCCAGTATGAAATATAGATACATATATACAAGAAAAATATATATATATATACAGTATATATATATATATTATATATATATATATATATATATATAATATATATATATATATACAGTATATATACAGTATATATATATATATATATATATAGATATATACTGTGTGTGTGTGTGTGTGTGTGTGTGTGTGTGTGTGTGTGTGTACAGAAACATGACGTAATGAATAACGGGATGCAGGTGGTTTTGATGGTTGAATCCGAGGTCAAGCCAAACTGACCGCGGGTCGGGTCAAACAATGGATGGTCCGTTAAACCTTGCTGATACCATCAGATCTGACGTCGTGTAGCTAATGCATGCGCGTGCGGACGCTAGTATAGAATGAATCAACGACAACCCAATCTACAGGCATTTCTTGCAACACGCGTAAAGGAGTCGTTCGCCACAGCACGTAGAAATGTTATCGATCACTATGCTCCCTTTGACTTCCGGAAGACGTAAATCAAAAATGTTTGTGTAATAACACAGAGAAAGTAAAGAAAAGAAAAACAATAATGATAGCCTCAATGAAGTTGTAAATCAAACCAGTGTCCATAAACTGAGTTATGTTTTCTACCAAAATAATAGAGAATTGTTGATAAAAAGGTATACAAAGCACAGTGATGGCAGGTATGCATGCAAAGCTAATAACCAGAGAAGAATGCGTTATAGCAAAGAACTGGATTTATTAAAGTAAATTGTACCCGGGTTATGCCTATTCAGAAAGCAATAAATATTTATATTGTATATTGTTGTTGATCTTTTTTTTTTTTTTACAAAGATGTAACAACTAGGTTTTGAAGGCATTAATGGTGTAGTTATGATATTCTAAAATGCAGATTCAGTGTATGTAGTCGTACATAAAAAAAGAAAAAATGGAAATTTGCATCTGGTATTCAAAGGCGACCGTGTTTTAGCCAGCCTGAGGTCATTTTATTTAATTTTTTTTACCCTGAGCCCTTCCTCATTGCAACATTCAATATAAAATGCACAATGCAAGGCAGAGAAAATTAATTATGAAGCTGACGATACTGAAGTGATAAAAAATAAGTTATATAAAGACGATTCAAAGTCTAAAGAATGGAAGACATTAATAAGTTGAGATTCTGTTTTTTTAACAGGGTCTCTATTTCGGTTTCATTAATGACTATTGCGTTGATGTAATGATTGATTTGATTGATTACCTCTCTCACGTCACGAACTGCCTAGTTCAAGGTCCAGAGTACGGTGCCTCAGGAAAGCTGGTTTTGTATCTCCCTAGTCGCGGGTTCGAATCCCGCACTTCTCTCTTATTCCCAGCTGTGACTGCCCCAACAGTCCCTTAAGGGCATTTCAGGGGCAAAGGTGATGGTTTCAGCCGCGACTGTTCAGCGCCTCCTGGCGTATGCTCATCACATTTCATTTTATTCTTCCGCATGTGGCGTGACAGTTGATGTATCTAGATAATGACCCTTATGTAATCCCTACATAAGGTGAAATACACCGTATTAGCAAACAACATAAGCATATGGCCAATGGAGTTAATGATAAACCATATGTTGATAACAAATCTATTAATGATAATAACAATAATGATAATAAAAAAATTCAATAAACCTTTACATAAGACGAAATATACCGTATTAGCAAATGACATAAGAATAAGGACAGTGGAGTTCGCTCCGTCTACGTCTTAGTTAGCAAAAATGTCGGAAACATGGAGAGAAATAAGTTAATTAATGTAAGAACCACAGTGATATGATTATTAATTAGTATGTGTTTCACATACGAACGTAATTATCAAGAGCTAGCATGAGCTTAACCTTCATCTATC
>NC_134790.1:31848198-31858198 GCF_046742065.1 Oratosquilla oratoria
GATCACGTGTTGGACTCGTGATTGACAGCTATTTCCCTCCTGGAAGAGAGCTCAGAGCTCGTAGGTCCGATCTATGGGTAATGCTATGACCTTGCACACACACACACACCCAACTCCCCGCCCACGAGAGTCAGAGTAACGACCCGAGGCACAGCGATACCGAAATAATTTCGGCCCTGGGCAGGATTCGAACTGGGTACTGGGAGCACTTCTACTTCCCAGTTCAGCGCTCTACCAACCCTACCACCTGTGTGTGTACGTGTGTGCGTGTGTGTGCGTGTATACGTGTGTGTGTATACGTGTGTGTGCGCGTATGTGTGTGTGTGCGTGTGTGTGTGTGTGTGTGTGTGTGTGTGTGTGTGTGTGTGTGTGTGTGTGTGTGTGTGTGTGTGTGTGTGTGTGTGTGTGAATATACGTGTGTGTGTGTGTGTGTGTGTGTGAATATACGGGTGTGTGTGTGTGTGTGCGTGTGCGTGTACGTGTGTATGTGTGTGCGCATATGTGTGTGTGTATAATACTTGAACTAACCACAGTCATACAACGGATACATGGAATAATTTGTATATAAGACAAAAGAAAAACAAAATTATGTTACGATGATATAACCCGCATCAAAAGCCAGAGCGTGAACAGGAGGCCAATAAAACTTTTCACCTCAAAGGTGCTTTGGAAAGAGGAGTCGGAGGAAGGTGGCAAGCAAGAGAAGATAATGAGTAAAGAAAACTTTGATGCATGAGAGGGGGAAGATGAAAGAGGAAATGAAATGAAAGTACAACAACGTCAGAGTGGGGACGGACTTGGAAGAAAGCAAAGTTATATAAATATATATGTACATATATATATATATATATATATATATTATATATATATATATACATATATATATGTGTGTGTGTGTGTGTGTGTGTGTGTGTGTGTGTGTGTGTGTGTGTGTGTGTGTGTGTACATGTATACATATAAGAAAAACGACGATGGTGTAGAATTTCTTGAATTCAGTGCTCTTGTTTAAGAAGAAGCACTGGGTGCTTAGGGTAGTGTCCTGGCAAAAAAGGACAAAGAACTGGAAAAAGACTATATAAAGGATTTTGCATCGTAAAGAGAAAGGATTAGGTAGCCAAAAATACAAACTGGAAGATAGCGGCGTAAAAGTGATGAGAATAGACGAGACGATACGCAAAATATTATTGAGATGGTCTTGACATTTGAGGAAGATGGAGTAGGAAAGTTTGGCAAAGACTGTATGGAGCTTAGAACAGTAGAAAAGAAAAAGGAGAAGAAGAAAAAGAAGAGGAGGAAGAGAAGGAAGAAAACGAAGAAGAGGCAAAAAAGAGGAAGAAGACGACGAAGAAGAAGAGGCAAAAGAAGAAGAAGAAGAAGAAGAAGAAGAAGAAGAAGAAGGGGAGAGGGGCAGATGAAGACTCAGAAAAGGAGATAAATTGTAAAAGACAAACTAGAAATGAAAAGATTAAGCATTCAAAAACGGTTGGCATGGAATATACTATAATATACATATATATATATATGTATATATATATATATATATATATACATATATATGTATATATATGAATATATATGTATATATACATATATATATATATATATATATATATATGTATATATACATACACATGTGTGTGTGTGTGTGTGTGTGTGTGTGTGTGTGTGTGTGTGTGTGTGTGTGTGTGTGTGTGTGCACATGTACAAGACTATATTTAAGTTCATATAAGCGAGTAGCCTACGCCAGGAGGCGCTGAGTAGCTATGACCGAAACCGTTACCTTTGCCCTATTATGTGTTTCGGGGAGTATATGGGGCAGTGCGGGATTCGAATTCAGAACCAATCGAAAGCACACGCATCCCAATCCGTCTATGCATGCACTACATGAACTCGTATATACATTAAAGTACAAACGCGTGATGTAATGGGATCCCCTTTATAGCCATTAATCCAATGAATCTCAGCCACGAGGAAAGGAGGCCCAGAGGGTCTTTGGCGGGTGACCCGTGTGAGGAAAGAGAAGAGGAGGAGGAAGAGGAGGAAAAGCAGGAGGAGGAGGAGGAAGAAGAGGAGGACTCTTCCGCTTGACGCCAAGATAGCCAGCTGAGCGAGGCTTAAAGGTGTCAGACTAAGGCTTTCCAAAACGAAAAGATAAAATGAAAAAATTCTTCAGTGTTACAGAGAGGTAACGTGAGAGCCTGATAGTTGAAGGAAAGAAAGAAAAAAGAAAACAAAAAATACAGGAACAAGGAGAGAGAGAGAGAGGGGGAATGTGTGTGTGTGTGCGTGTGTGCGTGTGTGTGTGTGTGTGCGTGTGTGCGTGTGAAAAATAGAATTAAATAAGATAAGAACAGAAAAAAGAAACACACACACAAACTCAAACACGTAAGTAGGTGAACGAACAAACTACCTCATTGACAGACACTGCATCACGCTCCTGAAGCGTTTATCCAGATGAATCTTAGATTATAAAAAAAAAAATCCGTGGGAGGTTTGATCCATTTGTTTCTTCGTCTTTTCGTATTAAATCTACAGCCTGAAGCCTTGGTTTCTCGCCTAGTTGATATTTAGTGTGATGTTTCTTTTTCAATCATGATATTCAATCTCCTTTTAAAAAGACCTGCATCAAACCAAGCACGCTTGCGTGTGTGTGTGTGGGTGTGGGTGTGGGTGTGGGTGTTTGTGCGTGTGTGTGTGTGTGGGTGTGCGTGGGTGGCTGGTAGTCCATGCATGTGGATATGCATTTTTCGTATGATTTGTCTTTTATATCTGGTATTGGTTTTGTAATTTGTACCCTTTCCGATCTGCCATTGCCGAAGCGTTGACCATAAGGAGAAAAAAATATAGATGAATAAATCAATAAAAAATATATCAATAAATAGATCAGTCAAAATTAGATCAATAAATAAGTAAAAAACATATAAATAAATAGATAATATATCAATAGATAAATCAAAAATAGATAAATAAATCAATCAAAATTAGATCAATAGACTAATCAATCAAATGTGTGTGGATATCTAAACGGTTGGTAGATAATAGTTGGTACGTACCGGTAGACATACAAGTGTACAACGACAATTAATCATCCGTAGGACATCAGATAGGATCATCTCCCTACGGTCCATCTTTAAACCATCTTGAGGTGCAGCCCCTGGAGGCTGATAGTCGCTCTTCGGGATGGGACTAAGATATTTCTTTATCAACCTTGTCTGCATTCCCTCCATTTTTAAACACAAGGAGTACTGACAACCGGCGACTGATCACCTACCTCCTTCACCCGGTGACAGAAACAGTACCACGTTGATCCAGTGCAGACATCATTCCAAGACTTTTTTTTCCCAGAGAGATCTAGAGGAGGAACCGAGGATAGTTGCCGGCCGTTATGGGGCCGCGGGTTTACAGTTCTCAAGACTCAAGGTAGCCTTTCACCATAGCCTTGAACCACGAGTTTGAAGCACCTCCAGGCGCTTATCCACCATCACAACCTCTAGATGAAGGAAAACGTTTATAAACGTTTCTCAACACCTGTGCAACGTTCTGGTGGTTATCTTTTCATTAGACGCTGGTAAAGTTCTATTCACACGTATCAACTTCTTGCCGTTCACGACACGACGTCGTGCTCTCAAATAGCCATGGGTGCCGTTCACGGCCGTGGCCGTGACGTGTGAAAGCGTCCATAGAGACCTATGGTTATTTGAGGGCATGACGTCGTGTCGTGGACGGCGCACGGCGAAATGTCGATACGTATGAAAGGAATCTTAGTTCGTCATTCAGAATATGGTGAGTAGCTGCGGCCGAAGCCGTCACCTTTGCACAATTATGCATTTTGGAGACTGACTTGGCAGATAACACTCACTGTTGGGAATCGGAGAGAAGTGCGGAACTCTAACCCGCGATTAGGAAGATGCGGCTGAGAAATGTCTCTTATAGTCGGATCTCAAAGGGAATAGAAGAGAAAACACAACTGTACTCGATGTGTGTGTGTGTGTGTGTGTGTGTGTGTGTGTGTGTGTGTATATATATATATATATATATATATATATATATATATATAAATAAAAACAAACACACACACACACACACACACACACACACACACACACACACACACACACACACACACACACACACACACACACACACACACACACACACACTTTGGCCACAAAATTCGTTCGCTTTGCAAGGCTCTGTCAGAATGGCCCACTTCTTTATACACCATTAGGAATATCACGTGCAAGTGCACTTGCAAAGGCATTTAGCGTTGAGAATTAAATCCTAAATTTTCCCGATATAATCGAACGCATAATATTCAAAAGGAAACGTTTTTTGCCCAGTGATTACCAAATAAATCAAACTATCACAAAAATGGATCAAGTAAAAAAACCTTCCCTGGGTATGCACAGGTTCATGTGGCTAAGATGTAGCTATATCCGCTTGTTCACTTTGCATGACAGGGGTTGAAGTAGGGGAGGAGAAAATGAACACGTACTAAACGATATGACAGTAATCTCCGCCACCTCCTCCTCTTCCTCTTCTTCTTCCTTCTCCTTCTCTTCCTCCTTTTCTTCCTCCTCTTCCTCTTCCTCTTACCTTCTTCCTCCTCTTCCTTCTCTTCTTCCTCCTTCTCCCCTTCTCCTCCTCTTCTTTCTCCTTCATCTTTTTCTTCCCTTCTCCTCTTGCTTCTCTTCTTTTTCCTTCTTCTTTTTCTCCCCTTCTCCTCCTCTTCCTCCTCTTCTTTCTCCTTCTTCTTTTTCTCCCCTTCTCCTCCTCCTCCTCCTCCTCTTCCACTCCCTCTTCCTTCCTCCTCTTTCTTCTCCTCCTCTTCCTCCTCCTTCTCCTCCTCTTCCTCCTCTTCTTCCTCCTTCTTTTTCTCCCCTTCTCCTCCTCTTCCCCTTCCTCCTCCTCCTCCTCCACTCCCTCTTCCTCTCCCCCTCTTCCTCCTCTTCCTCTTCCTTCTCTTACTCTTCCTCCTCCTCTTCACCCTCCTCTTCCTCCTCCTCTTCCTTATCCTCTTCCAATTCCTCCTCCTACTCGTCCTATTCTTTCCCCTCCTCTTTCCACTCCTCTTTCTCTTTATTTTTTTCTTTCCGTTTTCTTCTTCTTCATCGTCCTCTTCCTCGTCTTCTTGCTCGTCTCCCTCTTTTTATTTTAATTTTTCCTTAGCTTCTTCCTCCTCCGTCTACTCCTCCTCCTCCTCCTCCTCCTCCCCCTTCACTTGCTCTTCTTCCCGTTCTTCTTGCTCCTTCTCTTCCTCCTTCCACTTTTGCTACTCTTCTCGATCAGTTCCGGTGTTTACATGTGTACAATCAACCACTAAAGCACTATGATATGTGAACATATCCTGGTGAAATCTTATATGATAAATAAAAAAAACGGAAGATAAGCAACGTTAGCGAAATATACCATGACGAAGAATTTTGGGAAATTATGAAAAAAAAAATTTGAATCACAGAACTTTGATCATTACAAACCGACTCATCATCAAGACGAATCAAGGAAATCTTCTCCAGGTCCCAGCAGTCAAGGGATTAGTTCGGCAATAAACACGGAAACGAGTTTACTAAGAAACACAGTAAAACACGCCATAGCAAAAAAAAAAAAAAAGAAAATTTTATATAATTAAGCAAACCAATTATCGTCGACAGTTTCTTAAGAAAATGTCACAAAAGTTTTTTTTATGTTTGCGTATATATGTATATATACATATATATATACATATATTTATATATATACATATATTTATATATATATATTTATATATCTATCTATATATATATATATATATGTGTATATATATATATATAATATATAATATATAATATATGATATGTAATGTATAATATATAATATATATATATATACATAATTACAAAGTAATGTCGTAACACATTCGTAAATTTCAACAAAAACCCACTGTGTTGGATAAAAAGAAATGAACTAAATAGATTCCATATATTTCGATCACGGACTGTGATCCTCTTCAGTGGAATACGAAGAGGATCACAGTCCGTGATCGAAATATATGGAATCTATTTATTTCATTTCTTCTTATCCAACACAGTGGGTTTTTGTTGATACATATACATACATATATATATATATATATATATATATATATATATATACATATATATTTATATATATAAGTATATATATATATATATATACATATATATATAGACATATATATATGTATATATATATATATATATACATATATATGTATATAATATATATATATACAATATATATATATATATACAGTATATATACATATATATATATATATATATATTATATATATATATATATATATATATATATATATATATATATATATATATATATATATATATATATATATAAAAATGTCACGTGTACTTCTTCCACTACCTCTCCGAATTCCTCTTTACCATGTCTCACTCAGTCATATATTCTGTACCTTGCTTCTCCATTTTATAATTCCTTCGTTGTATCAGCACTGAAGATGTAATTATACGAAAGCGCTCTGCTTCGTTTGTTTACTTTTTCCTAGTAGTTACTTTCGCATTTGTTAACACACGTTACTAGTGTTTTTATTGCATATATGTATGTATATAATGTGTGCGTGTGTGTACAAATACAAACAATATACAGACATAGACGTGCTAACAAAATAACTAAAATTCCACAAGAGCTATAGTTAAGGGCTATGCATCAAAATTTAATTATAATTTCTCAAGAAGAAATACAACTCCTTTGAAGAAAATTGAATATACCTAAGAACAATGAACAAGATTATGGTTTGTCGTGTAGAAAGGCTCCCTGTGTGTGTGTGTGTGTGTGTGTGTGTGTGTGTGTGTGTGTGTGTGTGTGTGTGTGTGTGTGTGTGTGTGTGTGTGTGTGTGTGTGTGTGTGTGTGTGTGTGTGTGTGTGTGTGTGTGTGTGTGTGTGTGTGTGTGTGTGTATTTACCTAGTTGTATCTTAAGGGAAGGGGACCTATACTCGTGGTGTATCCGTGTGTGTGCGTGCGTGTGTGTGTGTCCCCAGTGGTTAATCTCACGTGTTTGTATGTCCTATATCATACTTGAAAAATGTGCATAAGTTACCCTAAGAACAGACACATAAAGATGCACGGACAGCACGCACGTAGACGTTTTCCTGCATACATGTATATTTATATACGTGTGTGTGTGTGTGTGTGTGTGTGTGTGTGTGTGTGTGTGTGTGTGTGTGTGTGTGTGTTTTAGATCGAGTCTTCGGAGTCAAGTTGCAGGAGACCTGATGACCGGGACTCGCATCTGTATCAACCAGAACAAAATATATAATGTGAGCTGGTGGCGTAATTGGTAGGTTGATGATCACTTGTTTAAGAGGCTATCACACTGGGCTATTTCCTCCACCCTCACATCGTACCTCCAACCTCCATCTGAATAACTAGAATATGACTTCGCTTACAGAAACCTAGACTTCTCTAAGAACACTTAAACACTGTCTAACATTCGTGTAGCTTTACAATCTATTAGTTCATCACTCGGCTTTGGTAAGTATGACGGAAAGATGATTTGATATTTGGAGATTTGAAAAATGAGATATTGTAACCGAAGTTGTTTTTACTCAAACGAACTTTCAACGGTCGGCTCTGGTGAAGCCGTGGAATCCCATTGTGGGTTCGAATCCCGCACTTCTCTTCGATTCCCATCAGTGACTGTTACTTGCCCCACCAGTCCTTAAAGCGCATATAAGGGGCAAAGGTGACGCCTTCGGCCACAGCTACTCAGCGCCTCCTGGCGTAGAACCCTCACTTTGTTCTTCCCAAACAAGAGGAGACCGGGAAGAGGAGATCGGAAGGGAGAGGTGGGAGGGAGAGGGGGGGGGGAGCAAGTGAGGGGGAGGGAGGGAGGGAGAGGAGGTATTCAGGAAGTTAGAACCACAGGAATGTAAGAATGTTGCTGGAATGCTGTGTGAAGTGTATATTCATGTGTGTGTGTGCGTGTGTGTATGTGTGTGTGTGTGTGTGTGTGTTTGTGTGTGTGTGTGTGCGTATGTGTGTGTGTATGTGTGTATGCGTATGTGTGTTTTGTGTCAGTTTTTTGTGTTTGTGTGAATTTACATAATGGTATTTACCTAATTCTAGTCTACAGGAAAGGAACAATACTCGAGGGACCTGTTTCTTACTCTCCAATTAGCTTGGTGTGTAGTTCAGTGTATGTGTGCTTTTATGTTTATGTGTGTGTGCATGTGTGTGTGTGCGTGTGTACGTGCATGTGTGCGTGTGTTTTGTATGTGTTTGCGTGCATGTGTGTTTTGTATGAGATTTTTATATTCGTGTGTACCTAATTGTAGTATATAAGAAAGAAGTAAAGCTTGTGGAGTCCTGTGTGTGTTCGTATAAGAGAGAGAGAGAGAGAGCGAAAGAAAGAGAGACTCTGGTGCATTAATAAGTACTTTAGATATCTTTGATATACAACACTCGTAAAGCAAGAGAGAGAGAGAGAGAGAGAGAGAACCCGTAAATCGAGTCCTCTCTTACTTGGATCCGGCTGTAGGATCCGGGAAGGGTGGAGGGGTAAATTCCGGGGCTCAGTTCCTTCGCAGGGGATTCGGCCTCCGTCTGTGACGTCACTGGGGTGACGTCATTTGTCATGTAATGTAACGTCACTCACGCGTTACGTTCCATATCAGGTCCGTTTTCGATACAGGATGTCACTCGAATGCTTAGATACTTGTTGTATTTAATTGCTATGAAAGTTGACTGGCGT
Source organism: Oratosquilla oratoria (assembly GCF_046742065.1). Lineage (NCBI taxonomy): Eukaryota > Metazoa > Arthropoda > Malacostraca > Stomatopoda > Squillidae > Oratosquilla > Oratosquilla oratoria. The sequence continues at coordinate 31,856,946 of NC_134790.1, forward strand.
CTTAGTATGTATGGGCATATGTATGTGTATGTGTATCTATCTATATATATATATAAATATGTATATATATAAATATATATGTATATATATATATATGAATATATATACATATGTATATATATACATATACATATGTATATATATATATACATGTATATATATATACATATATATATATGCATGTATATATATATATACATATATATATATACATATTTATACATATATGTATTTATATATGCATATATACATATATATATACATATATATACACATCTACTGCAAAGAAATGGTTCAGATTTTGCTCTTGTGCATGCGTGGCGTGGGCCCCAAACTTCCTGTACCCTGTTGATTCCTTTCCTCACAAACATACGAGACTGCTGGGTGTGTGAGGGTAGGGTGTGTGGAGATACCCTCCACAGGAGTGTAGAAAATCATAGAATATATGGAAAAAGTATGTGTGTGTATATGTGTGTGTGTGTGTGTGTGTGTGTGCTTCTTTCTTCTGATTCTTATAGATTTATTTCTGATTTTCATGTAACCATCCAGCGCTCCATTGGTTCTCTTCAGTCTCCATTGTTTTTTCTTTCACATCATCTGTTAAACAAATTCTTTCTCATATTTCTCTCCTTCTTAGTCCCAGCACGTACTCTCCCAGACCCAAGTTGTAAACATGCAGACAGATGTCCCATTTCTTCTGCATTTCTCTTGTCTCTGAAACCCCACAAGTCTGATCCATCAAAGCATTTCTTCGGTCACGTGATTTTTGCTTTCCCGAAGTTAAACCTCCCATGTTTGTGTGAATCATACTTATATATTTCTGTTCCCCCTTCAGCCATATGGAATTAGGAGCTGCAAATATCATTCTTTTAAAAAAGAACACGGGAATTTCAAAGATTCAATTACATCTAGTCCTTTCCAAATCGAATCCAGTTGGTGTATCATGTCCTCTCTCTCTTGACGTTCCTTTGACCAATTGCGTCTTCGCGTTGCTTATTGTATTATCTTGTACGAGTAGTATATTTCTCAATTGTTTTTCGCATCTGCTAGTTTCCCACTCCTCCCAATGTGTGTGTTGATGTGTGTGTGCGTATGTGGGTGGGTGTGCATGTGTGTGACTGGGTGGATAGGTGAGTTGGTGCTGTATGTTTTTCCAGGAACTTAGAAGAGGTGAAGGACCTTCTTACGCAATGACATAAGTTCTACTCGTCATTCTTACCATTTTGGGTGCACGAAAGCATAAATTATACCTA
>NC_134790.1:31868198-31875698 GCF_046742065.1 Oratosquilla oratoria
AGCCTATGAGCACGCCGGTCTTCACTCGCTCGCTGTGTCCTGAGAAGTAGTGCACAAAGTCATCTCTGTTGGTAGGTTTTCGGTACACTGAGAATCTTACTCCTTCATCCCTCCTGTGCACCAACGTGTCAAGGAATGGTAACTTATGGTCGTCTTCCATCTCCACAGTGAATTGAATATCTTTATGGACTCTATTGAGTCTACCTAGCTTATGTTCAATGTCGATATTCTCCGGCACTATCACAATAACGTCGTCCACATACCTTAGCCACGTGGTGCCTCTACCCATGATCCTTCTATACTCGTCTTCCTCCAACGTTTCCATAAAAAGACAGGCTAGCACCGCAGAAAGAGGACTCCCCATGGCGAGACCTCTGTGTTGTTTATATTCCTTACCATTGAACGTAAATACACCGAATTTTACACATAGGGATATAAGTTTAACATAATCACTCCTGGGAACTGGTAATCCGATAGTGCCGGAGAATATCGACATTGAACATAAGCTAGGTAGACTCAATAGAGTCCATAAAGATATTCAATTCACTGTGGAGATGGAAGACGACCATAAGTTACCATTCCTTGACACGTTGGTGCACAGGAGGGATGAAGGAGTAAGATTCTCAGTGTACCGAAAACCTACCAACAGAGATGACTTTGTGCACTACTTCTCAGGACACAGCGAGCGAGTGAAGACCGGCGTGCTCATAGGCTTCTTCCTCAGAGCTTTTAGGATTTGCAGTGAGGAATTTTTAGAAGATGAATTAGCCTACATAACTAATGCCTTTAAGAAGTTAAAATATCCAGGGGGAATGATTAAAAAGCTGAAAGGAGTGGCTAGGAACATTTTCATGAGACCAAATGTCCAGTCGTCCGAGGATAATAAGGTACAGTATATTTCGGTTCCTAACTCTAGAAAAACTGAAGGCATTGACAGATTTCTTGGGAAGAGTGGGATAAAAATAGCAAGGACGTCCAATTCCAAAATTGGAAAAATGGTCAAGACCAAGAATATAAAAGGACTGTCCCAAAGCGCCCTCAGTACCATCTATCGCATTCCTTGCGGTAGTTGCTCATCTTCATATTACGGTGAGTCAGGTCGAGGCGTCGAGAAACGCGTAGCTGAGCACAAAAGAGACTTGAGGTCACACAGGACTTCTAACTCACTCGTCCAACATGCTGACCGGTCTGGACATTTGCCCCACTGGGATGGAGTCGAGGTTCTACACACGGGATTAAGGAGAGACATGAGGAAGACTGTTGAAGCTGCCTACATTAATTATTATGAAAACATCAATGACAGGGAAGGTTTTGTTTGTTTGTCAGAGGCAACAAGTAGATTAATTATAAATACAATTGGGAAACGTATGCTTGATACGGGAAAGGGAATCCCCAGACAGCCGGCGGGGTGACCTGTCCTTGTTCCCATCCTCGGATGTATAAATATGTGGTCCAACTGTTTGTAGACAGCTTACTGAAGAAGACCGAGTCGGTCGAAACGTATAAGCAATAAAAAGTTCCAGCCCATCTTCGCTTATTCTTCCTCCACCCAGTCTCTCATCTGTCTAAACCATTCATCAAATATATATATATATATATATATATATATATATATATATATGTATATATATATACATATATATATATATATATATATATATATGTATGTATGTATGTATGCATGTATACACACATAAACACGAAAAATCCTCACCATGTACAATCTTTTCTTTTCCCAGAATTATCTAAATGTCATCTTCCCTATCCTCGTTTTCTAAGAAAACATTTTACAGCCTACGTGGCCACTCCATCTCCGTTTTCTATGACAGATAATTAACTCATCCTTCTGCAACCCCATTTTCTGAGACGTTTATTTGCTAACCCACGTGTCCACTTTAGTTCCGTTTTCTAAAACCCAAACGTCCCCCCATTTCCCGTTCTCTACACACGTATCCTCCTCACCTGTTTTCTGTGAGAGTATGCTGTCTGAAGGTGGCGGCACACTAGGCTAACATGCTACTTGCTTTTGCTACTTCGTTTGAGCAGAGACGATTTCGGTTACAGTATTCTAGACTTCCGTAAGAACATCTCGACAATGTGTCTAACATTCGTATTTTAGGCTGAACTTATATTAATTCGCCAATCAGCTTCTCACTATATAACGTAAGAGTAATTTGACATTTGCAAAACGTAACCGAAGTCGTTTCTACTCATAGCAAATAGCAAAAGCAAGTAGCATGCTGGCGAGAAGTGCCTTGTGTGCCGTCACTTTCATGTGAATTTTAACTTTGCCCCAACATATTTCCCGTTTTCTAAGATCATAATTTCCCATGCCTACGTTTTCTGAAACGACTCTTCCCATTCTCCCTTCATGTCCAACACCTCGTATCGTTTTCTATGGTCAATATTCCCATATATATGTGTCTACTCCATTTTCTAATACACCATTCTCATCTCAGAGATCCACACCTAACTCGTTTTCTAAAACAATACACCCATTTTTCGATATCTTGATGCTCGTTGGGCGAACGGTTTAGAGCGTCGCTGCTTGCGGTGGAGGTCGAGGTGAAGGCAGTTCGAATCTGCCTTCAGCAAGTTGGACCAAGGGTATGGTTAATTAAATTCCACACAACAAGGTCCTTTGTAAGGGGCACCGTGCTAGCCTCCTGATAGAGGGAGCTCGCGACATTAAACCGAATCAGTCAGATACCTACCCCCCCCCCACACACCCAAGTTCTTTTTTTTCTCTTAGATCAGTCCTCTCATGGTTCTCTTTTTTTTGTCTCTTTTTCAGACGAACTGGAAGATCGAAACTGCGAGAAATGTCGCGAGTGCTGCGTCAACTACAGGTTTTGGCTCAAGTTTCAGAACAAACTAAACAACATTGTGGTCCAAGGCGCCCTCTTCGACCTCTTCATCACCCTCTGCATCATCCTCAACACCATCTTCCTAGCCATCGAGCATCACGGCATGTCCAGACAACTTCAACTCGTCCTGGAAGTAGGAAACCGGGTAAGTCTCATTAACTGTTGTGCGTTTGAATTGCTACAAGAAGACTTCAACTTCACTAAGAATATTTCAAGAATGTGTCTAACTTCTCTTAGTTCATCTTTCAGGTTCCCAGTCTATGATTCGAAAAAAGAAAATATCATAACCGAAGTCGTTTCTACCCGGGTCACACAATCTAGATTCTCATCAAATGTTGTGAATTTGAAAAACTAGAAGACGACTTCGCCTATAGTATTTTAGACTTCCCTAAGTCTACAGTTCAACAATACATCTAACACTTGTATAGGTTTAGCTTCTCCTAGTTCGTCATTCAGCTTCTCAATATATGACACAAAGGTGATTTGGCATTTGGAGATTCGAAAAATAAAAGATTGTAACGTAAGTCGTTTCTACTCAAACGAACGAAAATCTCAGAAAATAATAAATTACGTAACAGACTTCATGTTACAGAATGTGACGTCATAGATGCCATTTATTGAATGTGACGTCACAGTATGACGTCAGGCATTGGTTGATCTAGATTAAATATGAAAATATACATCATCTAGAAAAAGAATAATTTCAGAACTTCTAAACAGCTTATGAAACGAGTTAACCCGTACAAAACCACGATTAAACCCTGTACAACAAGTCTAATTCGACCCAAAAGAACAGGTTTAATGGAGGCCGTATAAGAAATAAAGTAATCTTTGTTCTTCGCATGCAACGAGAGCTGCCGTGACGGTCTTTGGAACCATTATGTCATGTCTATACTTCTTCAAGCCCAGAAATGTTCCTTGAAGTCTCCTCCACGCTCGATGTGAAAGAAGGCCAGCCTATGTCACGCGATCTCCTGAGTTTTCATTTATTCAGTCGCTAGAGGAGAGGTCGTTGTCTCCTACGGGATAGGTCGTTGTCGTCAGGATCGGCGCCAAAGTGGGCCGTTTTGATTTCAGGGCGTTGGCGCCGTTCGTGACCTATTTCTGGCGCCAAAAACCCCAACCCCACCTATTCACCTTTCTTATGGTCAAGTTTTCATGAGCAAGAAAACTATTATATACATAGGGTTAGTGGTTATACATACATACATATATATATATATATATATATATATATATATATATATATATATATATATATATATATATATATATATATATACATTATGCAGCCTTTATGCCTATTTTTAGGAAAAGATACATTTGTCTGGTCCTCTCGCGTTCGATGCAATTCAACTGGAATTGATCCCATTAACTTGAAACAATATTTCTATTTGAAGCGTTTAGTCCGTTCATGCATCATGTCTTTGATCTTTCTCACTTTCACAACTGTTGCTATAAAACGGTAGTTCTAAACCTGACGCCAAGTCCCATTTCTAGGAAGCGACGTGATATGAGGATATGAGGATATCATATGAGGAAGCCAGAGAAGTATGCTAATGAGCCACTCAAAGCTAACGACCAGTCGTTATGTTACTTGGTCATAAACCTCGCGTTAGATTGTCTTTGTTCATTCCAAAAGTGTATTTATTGAACACTGTAATAGTTCACTTAATGTTCATTATACCTGGACAGACCTGTGTTAACTGAAGGCGAGATTTTTTTTTTTTTGGGAGAGAGGGAGGGTAAGGCCCCCTTTTCGGGGAGGGGGTGGGGGGGCACAAGGACCAATTACAAGTCAGAAAGAGACATCGGGAAAAGAAGTTTGTGAACTACAAACACAAATCAACACAAGAGGACGGGTTGTCGATTTATTGGGGTCGGTGGCGAGGAGACGAATAGACATGCTATGTCTTTCAGCCAGTCATTTTATTTTGCTGTGACAGGCCCCCTTCCCCTCCCCCCCGCAATACCTCCCACACACCACCCACACCACACCCTGAAGCACGTACATGGAACAACAGTCTCAAGTGTAAAAAAAAAAAAAAAAAAAAAAAAAAAAAAAAAAGAGGCTTCTGAGAAAAGTTGCAACCTGATCTCCATTTGGTCAATCTGCCCTGGAAGGACGGAAATGAAAATTCACAACACCTCACAACCACACTGACCTCTGTTATAACTCATAAACATTAAAGAGGTGGAGGAGAGTTTAGCATTGTTTTGGCCAAGAGACTCAATAGTTATTAACTGACAATGCTGAAGTCATAATATTGAAAATAAACGTGTCAGGTTGTTACTAGATACCCTAGAAAGGCACCTAGATTAGACAAGTCTTGTACAAGTGAAGGCTTGTGGTCTCTAGACCCTGTTCACACTAGCGGTTTGAACCGCGTGGAAACCGCGGAAATACCACATAGTCAAAGAAAAACTTCGCGGTTGTGTGTGAACGCCTCCATTGACTTACATTGTAATTGAACCGCCGTAGTTCAAAACCGCTAGTGTGAACAAGGCCTTACCTTTGGAGTAGACGAAATAGTACCGGGGTAGTTCCAGCTACAATCCTTAATAGTTGTATTTTCACAATCACACAGACTTCCATTCCCTTGAGAGTAGTGTTTTATTGAAAAGCAAATATAATCCTATGTCTAGTTTGTACAACTGTATATGATAAGTTCAAATGCATTCCAGAGACGTTGTACCATTACGGACACCCCAAAATAATCCATAATATAATTAACCAAAACTATAAAAAAATGTATTTCGTTTTCATTGTATTAATACAGTTGTTTACAAAAATCACCTCAGTTGTATAGAAACACCCATGAAATATACCAAACACTTAACAACGCGCAATATGTCTTTGCACCATTGGGTCAGTTTTCAATGTCTGGAAAAGTGCTTTCTTTTCTCACCTGAAAACGCTATGAATATTTAAACAGACAGATACTAATGTGGGTTCACCTCCCCACGCCTTGCCCCATTACTGATGTCAACGTTCACAAATAGGTCCACAAAATATACAGCATATATACAACCACATATCACATATGCAGCCGCAAATCTGTAAACGTTTACAAATTTCCTCACAAGACCGAGCGTCAGCCCCTCGAGGTTGCACCTCCATGCAGAAGTAAGAAAGTTTGGAGATGGGCAACAGGGAGTTGATTCTACCTGACGTCCTCTTTGCAGGACAGCTTCGTGGAGGTGACCGTAGTTGGTCCTTCGGCTATGCCTTCATTGGTACAATAATGAAATAAAAATAAAAGAGCATGGATTTTTTTTATCATAGAAATCACTATCTTTTCTTAAAAGAATTATATATATATATATATATATATATATATTATATATATATATATATAGATAGATAGATATAGATATAGATGTAGATATATATATATATATAGATATGCTAATAAGAACACGGGTACGTGTGTTCACTTATGCAAAGTAGACCACTTGGAAAAAGAAACTAACGAAGCAGAGCGCTTTCGTACATTACATCTTCAGTGCAACTGAAGATGTAATATACGAAAGCGCTCTGCTTCGTTAGTTTCTTTTTCCAAGTGGTCTACTTTGCATATATAGATATATATGATATCTGCAGGAGTTAACATTATTAATGACTCTCCTACTGTTATACTAATTTTCTTCTTTTCGTTTTCTGCAGGTGTTCACCGTTGTCTTTACCCTGGAGTGCATCTTGAAAATCATGGCGCTGAGTAGAGAGTTCTTTGTCAATCGTTGGAATGTCTTCGATTTGGTCATCGTTCTTGCGTCACTGCTTGACCTCGGCTTGGAAATCGGGTCAGGATTGTCTGTACTTCGTGGTATGAGATTGGTAAGTGGTCTCACACACACACACACACACATACACTTTTTTTTAGTTGGTCATGCACGAAGACTTTGATCCTTTGACGTAATCCGCTTCGATCGCAAAGTACCGGTTTTAGTCTCTTCTTTCATGATGAAGTTTCACCTGAACTCAGTCTCTTTTTTATATACATGCATTGCTATTGAACACTGGCGACGTCTGATACAAGACTTCCATGCCTTTCGTGGATTGCATGTCTGGGTGGATTGGATTGCGTGTGGCTGAACGTGTGTGTGGAGTAACGTCCTCCGTTTCCCGGTTCTCCGTGTGCATTTGGCATCCGTCTCACCTCAGTCATTCATCCAGCCATTGGCTTTACGGTTTTCGATCCTGAGGATGACCTAATATGACCAATCTAATGTAAATTTTTCAAGCCGAAAGAATACTCAAAGAAGTTTCCTCTCTCTCTCTCATACGCTCTCTCTCTCTCTCTGTCTGTCTGTCTTCTTTGATAAAAATTTTGGTCGTTCACGTTATTATGAGATTAGTTCTGAAAGCTAAAGTTCTCCGTTAAGCAAGGATCGGTTTTCGTTGGATCACGTAACGCTGTGTATATTTGAAATGTCATAAAACAGCAGCCAGTTCCTTGCGTGACCGGTCGCATGGACCTGGGCACGTAGTAATGGCTGCAGACCCTTTTATAACTTCATTCTAGAAAAGTTACTCCACTTGCTAGATTTTACTATTCGGAACTAGGGCACCAGTTCGTCGTTCCTGCTTCGAGATTTTTTTTTTTTTTTTTGACAGGAAGAAATGTTTGTG
>NC_134790.1:31878198-31883198 GCF_046742065.1 Oratosquilla oratoria
GGTATGATCAATGATGATAGTTGTGATAATAGTGGTGATAGTGATGGTGAGTTAAGGGATACATAGTGACAGTGCCGGCGGGAATATTGTAAACGCTAAAGAAGATTAGTGAAAATAGTGGAAGATGGATAACAAGGAACGAGAGAGATAACATGGTGAAGGGTAGATAGGGAAGGGATGGAGGAAGAAGGAACGAGAAGTCAGAAAGTTGGTTGTCATGGAGGAAGAGGAGGAGGAGGAGGAGGAGGAGGAAGGGACGAAGAAAGGAGACTACCGAGAAGTCAGAAAAATGGTTATGGAGGAAGAAAAGGAGGAAGAGGAGGAGGAGGAGGAAGGGACGAAGAAGGGAGACTGTCGAGAAGTCAGAAAGATGGTTGTCATGGAGGAAGAAGAGGAGGAGGAAGAGGAGGAGGAGGAGGAAGGGACGAAGAAGGGAGACTACCGAGAAGTCAGAAAGTTGGTTGTCATGGAGGAGGAAGAGGAGGAGGAGGAGGAAGTGACGAAGAAGGGAGCCTGTCGAGAAGTCAGAAAGATGGTTGTCATGGAGGAAGAAGAGGAGGAGGAGGAGGAGGAGGAATGGACGAAGAAAGGAGACTACCGAGAAGTCAGAAAAATGGTTGTCATGGAGGAAGAAGAGGAGGAGGAAGAGGAGGAGGAGGAGGAAGGGACGAAGAAGGGAGACTGTCGAGCAGTCAGAAAAATGGTTGTCATGGAGGAAGAAGTGGAGGAGGAGGAGGAGGAGGAGGAGGTTGAAGGGACGAAGAAAGGAGACTACCGAGAAGTCAGAAAAATGGTTATGGAGGAAGAAGAGGAGGAGGAGGAAGAGGAGGAGGAGGAGGAAGGGACGAAGAAGGGAGACTGTCGAGCAGTCAGAAAGATGGTTGTCATGGAGGAAGAGGAAGAGGAGGAGAAGGAGGAGGAGGAGGAGGAGGAGAAGGGGAAATGGAGAAGAGGGAACAACCCAAAGGTTTTTGGCTCGCGTGGAACAGAGATAAGAGAGAGGGGAAGAAGGAACAGAAGGAAATGGAAGTGAAAGAGAACGAAAGAGAAATATAGCTTTAATTTTAATTTTGTATTGCTTTGTCTGCCAATCTGTATTTTCTGTGACTGTCTGTCTGTCTGTCTGTCTGCGTGTTCATTGGTTTCTTTATTTCAGGAACTTACTGAATTTAATTAAATAATATAATTTGACGACAGAAACAGCGTAACCGGGACAGCTTAGAGTTAACTGAATTAGGTTAACCCTTTGATTACTGTGATTGACTCTAGGTTGACTAAAATAGTGATGCTACCAGTGGGAGGGAGTTAAGCCTCAAGTGAGGTCATACAGTTGTGACCTCTTGGTGATGTGACGTCATGTCGCTCAGGAAAAGAAGACGACTCTGTGCACATTCGCCAAAAGAAAAAAAAATTGAATTAATGGAAGGAGAAAAAGATAAATAGAATAAAAAAAGAGAGGAAAGAAAGAGGTAGATAGAGAGAGAGAGAGAGAGAAAGAGAGAAGGAATGGAGAGTAGTCCGGGGGAAGGGTAGAATAAACGAGATGGTTCCTAGAAGAGAGAGAGGGGGGGAAGAGAGTGGATGATGAGAGCTCTGAAGGAGAGGATGTAGGGCCTTTCAAAAGGAGAGAGTTTACAAGTTGAAAATAGGATAACGGGAATGGAGGAGCGGGAGGGGGACTGTAGGGTGATAGGGGGAGGGGGAGCCTGACTTATTGTCACACACACACACACACACACACACACACACACACACACACACACACACACACACACACACACACACACACACACACACACACACACACACACACACACACACACACTTTTGTGCGATGTGTATACCCTGTATGTGCATATCATATATGTGTGCACATCTACTGTATTATGTTTCTCTTGTATATACTAAATTGTGTATTTTTTAGATAATATACAGAGTCAATGCATGCCGACAGGAGACCTCTTGGTCTATAAAGAGGCCATAGTAAAAAAAAAAAAAAAAGGAAAAATAATAAATAAAGAAATAAAATAATAACACTTAAGTACTTTAGTACCGTGTCGTGAAACATAGAAAAAATCGCCTCAGTCTTCGAAACACCTAAGGAATGTTCCCCAAAGAAACGTTCTCCAAGAACGTTCTACCAATAGGCTTGCGGACGTTCCTGGACCCGTTCAGAACGGCTTTGTTCCATTTGAGCGTTTCTCAAATAGACGCTTCCAAACCTAACTTAACCTAACCTAACCTAATCAAACTTAGCCTAACCTAACCTGGCCTAAACCTAAACTAACCTAACTTAACCTAACCTAGCCTAACCTAGCTTAACCAAAACAATCCTAACCTAACCTAACCAAACCTAGCCTAACCTAACTAACCTAACCTAACCTAACCTAACCAAACTTAGCCTAACCTAACCAAACCTAGCCTAACCTAACCTAACCTAACCAAACCTAACTTAACCTAACCTAAACCTAACCCAACCTATCTAAAACTAACCAAAACTAGCCTAACGTAACCTAACAAAACCCATCCTAACATAACTTAATCTAACCTAACGTAACCAAACCTAACCTAACCTAACCTAACTAAACCTAGCATAACCTAATCTAACCTAACCAAACCCATCATAACTTAATCTAATCTAACTTAACCAGCCTAAACTAACCTAACCTAACCTAACTAACCTAAACTAGCCTAAGTGACATAACGTAGCCTAACCTAGCCTACACCTAACCAAACCAAGCATAATCTAATATTTCCTAACCAACCTAACCTAACCTAACCTAGCGTAACATAACCAAACCTAGCCTAACTAACCTAACCAAACCAAACCTATCTTAACCTAATCTAAACTGAACCTAACCTAACCAAGCCTAGCCTAACTAACCTAACCAAACCTAACTTAACCTAACTTAACCTAAACTAAACCTAACCTAACCTAACCTAACCTAACCATTATTATTAAACATAATATATGTTTTTACCACAATTTGTTTAAAGCGTCCAAATGAGAAGCGTCCATCTGATATCTGAGACAAATCCTTCAGAACGAAGTCCTCCAGTTCATGAGGTTCCTTACTTCGACCACAACCCCAGAACCTCCGAAGAGCTTAACCTACGCGAAGTCGATCTCTTCGAACTCTGGGTCCTCCGGATCTGGAGGAAGAGGTTTCTTCAGAGCAATCCAACTTTAATACTCCCGGAGTGGAGTATATAGTGTCCGTGCCCAGTCACATTTGCTTTTGAATAGAAAGAAAAAGCGGCCCGGACACTAAAAAGTGGCGGCCACTTCCTCCCCAAGGAGTGTACAGGCCACAACAAAGTGGACGGACACACACACACACACACACACAGAGAGAGAGAGAGAGAGAGAGAGAGGAGAGAAAAGAGAGGTGGGGGATAGGGGAGGACAAGAGAAGGAGAGAATAATCTCTATAGATCTTGCACGGAGGAAGGGGACTGTAGGGGGGGGAATGGGGAGGGGAAGAATGATAAAGTCGTTGCAATGTAGTGGTTGTTTGTCGCGTGGGTTGTCTTGTCGTCCGCCAGCTTGTTGGGTCCAAAGTTCGCCTTATGGGGTCATCACACTGGGCTTCCACGGACCTCACCAGCGCCGACAGTTGAGAGTTCGTTTGAGTAAAAACGACTTCGGTGACAACATTTCATATTTTCAAATCTCCAAATACCAAATCATCTTTCCGTCATACATAGCAAAGGTGAATAATGAACTAAGAGATTGTAAGCCTATACAAATGTTAGACACATACCGTTGAAATGTTCTTAAAGTCTAGAATTCTGTAAACGAAGTCATATTCCATTTATTCAAATGGAGGTTGGAGGTAGGATGTGGGAGGAATCTCAATATGGTGACTGCTTCGGCCGTAGGTAAACGGCTCACGTCCGTCCTCACAGTAACTCATTGTAATTGTATTGGAATCAAGTCTCCTGAAAGTATTTTATGTATTTGATCTTGTTTCATTTTACCACAGCTCCTCCTCCTCCTCCTCCTCCTCCTTTTCCTTTTCCCCATTTCCTTCATCAGGAAGCTTCTTGCCAGATGGAGGAAGAGGAGGAGGAAGAGGAAAAGGAGGAGGAAGATGAGGAGAAGGAGCTCTCTACCCTACCTCTTTCTCCAACTCTTCATTTTTCCCATTGCCTTCATCAGGAAGCTTCTTGCTGAGCGGAAAGGAAGAGGATGAGGAAGAGAAGGAGGAGGAAGAGGAAGAGAAGGAGGATGGGAGGAAGAAGAGGAGGAGGGGGAGGATGGGAGGAAGAAGAGGAAGAGGAGAGGAAGAAGAGGAGGAGGAGGAGGGGGGAGGAAGAAGAAAAGGAGTAGGAGGAAGAGGAAGAGTACAGACCTGTGGGCGCCGCCAGGTGTCAGGTCGTCAGGGAAGTCAAGCTGAATGGCTTTTGATGTTGGACAAGGAAGGCTCAAGCATGATGATGTGCCCTTTTTCCCCGCAAACCGCCCCTCTCCCTCCCTCGCTCCCTTGCTCCTTCAGTCCTCCTCTCCTTCCCCGGCTCCCTCCTTAATTCATTCTCTCACTCACTCGCTCGTTACCCGCCTCCTTTTCTCACTCATTCACTCATTCATTCACTCCTCAATCTCACTCATTCTCTCCCTCTTCCCTATCTCCCTTTCTCCCTCCCTCGCTTCCTACCTCCATCCTACTCTCCCTCCCTCGCTTTCTCATTCCCTCCTTCACTCCCTCACTCCCTCACTAACCCACTCTCTCACTCGCTCCTTCTCTCACCCACTCTCTCCCTCCCTCCCTCGTTCCCTACCTCCCTCACTTCCTCACTCCCGCCCTCCCTCTCTCCCTCGCTCCTTGACTTCCACCCTCTCTCCCCCTCCATTCCTCGCTTCCCCCCTCACTCCCTGCCTCCCTTCCTTTCCTCCCTCCGTCCGGCACTCCCATATTCCCCTCCTCCCTCCCTCCGGCACTCCCATATTCCCCTCCTTCCTCCCTCCCTCCCTCCTTCAACCATCCTTGGCTCCCTCT
>NC_134790.1:31888198-31923198 GCF_046742065.1 Oratosquilla oratoria
CGTTCGTACATACCTACAAATATGCATACATATATACATACATACATGCATACATACAAACGTACATACATATGTACATACATACATTCGTACATACATACAAATATATATACATGCATACATATATACATACATGCATACATGCATAAATACAAACGTACATACATACGTACATACATACATACGTACAACTAGGAAATACATTCTAGATAGAAATGTAGATCGTCGTTCCCACTAGGGAAGTACATAAATACATAAACCAAAAGCTTTTTCCCCCTTACACGGGGGGTAGCCTAAGGTGAAGTAGTCGGGGAATAGGCGCCCCTGGGGGAAGTGTGACAATCTCCGGCTAAGACTCACGGGGCCAACCTCTGAGGCCCGAACACAAGAACCCATACAAGCAATAGTGTGTGTTGTTTTGATGAATATTTGTACCACGTCCTTCCGTCTCCTATTGACCTTATTTGGATATGGTGGTTGATTCCTTTTATAAGATTTTTTTTATAATCACATCCAGCTTGTCTCCGGACCACTGAACAGCCTTGTTCGATCGTAACCCCTCCTGAATTAAGCCCACCCTTTAGTTATGTATTGTAATCGCCTAACACTTCTCGCAGCTAAATGGGTGTATATGTATATACATACATATATATATATATATATATATATATATATATAATATATATATATATATATATATATATATATATACATATACATATATACATACCCCGCACTGAAAAACATGGTCAAGAAAACCTGAAGACGCATTAACGCTTTAACTTCATCTGACCTCGTTTGACCTCAGCTTCAGCAACGGAGATGCGGAAGACCTCTTCAGCCTTCTCAGGGACCACTCCCGACTAAAGAACCTCTTCTCCCTCTCCTCCACCAGGTGGAATTTCACAGACTTCTTCCACTCCTTCATGATGATCTTCCGCATATTATGTGGAGAATGGGTCGAGCCGCTGTGGGACTGCATGCGGGCAGGAAAGACAGAGGTAAGTTACAACTAAGAGCTTCTTCCCTTCTCCAATGCTCCAAACCTCCTTCTCTCCTTCACTCCAAACCTCCAAACTTCCAAACCTCCTTCCCTTCTTTCCCCCTTCCTTCCCTCCTTCCTTCCTTCCCTCCAACCTCCAAACATTCTTCCCTCCAAACCTCCAATCCTCCAAACTTCCTTCCCATCTGTCCTCCGTTCCTTGTTCTCTCCTTCCCTCCTTCCCATCTTCCCTCCTTCCCATCTTCCCTCCTTCCCTACGAACTTCCTTCCCTCCAATCCTCAAAAAAAATTCCTCCAAACCTTCAAGCCTCCAAACCTCCTTCCAATCTATCCTCCTTCCCATCATCCCTCCTTCCGTTCAAACCTCCAAACATTTTTCCCTCGAAACCTCAAACCTTCTTCCCTTCTATCCTCCTTCCCTCTTTCTCTCCTTCCCATTTTCCCATTTCTCCCCTTCCCTTCTTCGCTCCTTCCCTCCAAACCTCCAAACATTCTCCCCTTCAAACTTCCTTCAGCTCTTTCCCTCCTTCCCTCACTCCTCCCCTTTCTCCTTCCCTCCTTTCCCTCCTTCCCTCCCCTATTTGTCCTCCTTCCCTCTCACTTTTTCCCTATTCGCTCCTTACTTTCCTCCTTCCTCCCCTCCTTCCTTCCTTTCCTTCCGTTCTTTTTTGTTTTCTTATAGATTATCATTTGGGCCTTTCCTCGTGGGCCGTCCAGCAGCTAGCCATAGGTAGTTATTTTATATGTACACATGTATGCTTGCATGTATATATATACTGTATATATATATATATATATATATATATATATTCGTACATACGTGTATACATATTCAGATATTTCCTTTTTTTTTTTTTTTTTTTTTTTTCCGGTAGGCAATGTCTGTTATTCTAACCACCCAAAATGTATTTTCCAAATTAATATAAGCGAGAGTATCCATACTATTTCCCTCACTACAATGGCAAGGCTGTTAACCTTCACATTTTCTGCCCTGAGTCAATACCGTTGTTATTGTAGGTCATCAACAATAGGCACAACACTACTCTTCCCTTTCATAGATAATTAGACCCCGTGATGAACATTTGATTCGGTGAATATCAGTGTAGCAATGCCCCTGGTTTTCTGTTAAAAAAAATAAGAGAGAGAGAGAGAGAGAGAGAGAGAGAGAGAGAGAGAGAGAGAGAGGGGCCCATGTTGCTAAATTAGGTTCTGCAGCGGTATACAAAATCGCTTTTGACAAATGGCGGTCATTTTCTGCACGGGAGGGGAAAGTGATATGATTGTCTGTGGTCCCTCATCAGCTGCCAATCACTCCCCCCTCGTGCCGTGAATGACAGCGCGATTGGTCATGCGCACCTCGACAGCGATTGGTCATGCACAACTCACTTCTGGTTGGACTTCCATTATTCAATTTCTATCCAGTCTACTGCCCCCCCCCCCAAGCCCTCGTTTCCTTTTATCTTATTTTTTTCGAAAGTGCTTTTTGTTCCGTCTGTCTGTCTGTCTTTCTGTCTTTTTGTCTGTAACGTTGTCACCCACGTTTTGCCCTCTTAATTTGCTCTGATCATACCCATTCTACGGTCCCTTGTAAAGGTGGGACCTATCAATTTTCTTGTATCTAAAAGGTAAAAAATCAAGGTCAATGTCATCAAAAACGTCAAAAACACATTTTTGGCTATAACTTTCACCAACTGCCCTCGCTCAGCCGGACTCATATATATATATATATATATATATATATATATATATATATATATTTTTTTTTTTTTTTTTTTTTTTTTTTTGCCTTTGAGCTTATAGTGTTGTCTTTACTGTAACTTTTTTTGTGAAATAATAGGAAGCGTGTTGGTTTCGCATTTGTTTAGTTGTGGGTTCGAATCCCGCACTTTTTTCCTATTCCCAGCAGTGACTCTTTGTTACCTGACCTGACCCAAGAGTCCAAGAGCATATTAGAGCAAAGGTGGCGGATTAAGCCGCAATTACTCAGCGCCTCCTGGCGTAGGCTCCTCGCCTTCACATTCTCTGTTTTCTGACGTAGGTTCCTCTCTCTCTCTCTCTCTCTCTCTCTCTCTCTCTCTCTCTCTCTCTCTCTCTCTCTCTCTCTCTCTCTCTCTCTTTCTCTCTCTCCCTCTCTTTCTCTCTCTCTCACCCTCTCTCTCTCTCTCTCCCTCTCTCTCTCTCTCTCTCTCTCTCTCTCTCTCTCTCTCTCTCTCTCTCTCTCTCTCTCTCTCTCTCTCTCTCTCTCTCTCTCTCTCTCTCTCTCTCTCTCTCTCTCTCTCTCTCTCTCTCTCTCTCTCTCTCACCTACAGTTGTTGTTTTTTTTCTTCTTTTTTTTTAAGGAAGACTCCACTGACACTCCATCCCTTTTTTCCCTTCTCTTTCTGTAGAAGCGTTCGGAGACGTGCCTTGCCATCTTCCTGCCCGCGTTGGTCATGGGCAACTTCATGGTCCTCAACCTTTTCCTCGCCTTGTTGCTCAACTCGTTCAACTCTGAGGAACTCAAATCACGACAAGACGACATGGAGGACGAGTCCAAGGTGGTCCTGCTCCTCAGCCGCGTGAAGGTGAGTCCTTCTCATGATCCTCATGAGTCGCATACACCCATCACTTATATGGTCAAGTACGTGTACAGTACAAGGACGTGTTACATAAGTATAAGTATCTAAGCATCTAAGTATATAAGTATATAATCATGTAAGAATTAACTGTATAAGTATATAAGTGTAGAAGTGTAGAAGTACAAATATACAAGTATATAAGTTTACAATTGTAAAAGTGTATAAGTATATAAGCATTTAAGTATATCTATAAATAAGTATCTAAGCATACTATTCTAGACACTGGATATCTACATTTGTGTGTGTGTGTGTGTGTGTGTGTGTGTGTGTGTGTGTGTGTGTGTGTGTGTGTGTGTGTGTGATTCACCATGGTCTTGGATCATGTGTTGGACTCGTGATCGACAGCTATTCCCCTCCCGGAAGAGAGCTCAGAGCTCATATATATGTGTGTGTGTGTGTGTGTGTGTGTGTGTGTGTGTGTGTGTGTGTGTGTGTGTGTGTAATGAGCGACCTATGAACGTCTACCACTCATGACACCTCCCTCCCGCCCTCAGGATGCCATATTTCGATGCCTTAGAATAAGGAGTAAGAAGGAGAAGAAGGAGCTGAAGGCGGAAGACGAGATTACCAAGCTGGACGACGACGTACGAGCTGACGTCCTGAAACAAGCCTTCAGCGAGCCTGAGCTTCGTCAGCGTTGTGACGATGAGGAGGACCTGGTGCGAGGTGACCCTCAGACGCAAGGCTACGAGAGGATGAACATTGTGGGTAAGTATGAGGCTTCAGGGTCGGCCTTCAAGCTCGTCCTCGAAGCTCCTGAAGGCTTCCGGAAGGGTCTTAGTTCGTGATCAGGTTCTACTTCTGTTTGTCTCTTGTAACATGGCTGGGGCTCATATGCCCTCTAACACGTAAGCTAAGAGAGAGAGAGAGAGAGAGAGAGAGAGAGAGAGAGAGAGAGAGAGAGGTGGGGAAGGTGGAGGGATAAAGAGAGGGGGAAGGGAAAGAGAGAGGGAGAAAGAGAGGGGAAGGGAGGGACTGTGAGTGATGGAAAGAGAGAGATAGAGAGAGAGATGGGGAGGGAGTGGGAGAGATGGAGAGAGAGAGAGAGAGAGAGGGGGGGAGTGGGAGAAAGATAGATAAAAGAGAGAGGGAGAGAGGGAGTGGGAGAGAGAAAGAGAGAGAGAGAAAGAAAGACTCCAGTTGTGCAGGCAATATGTCAGAATGAATGCAACAATGCCCAAGGTGTTTACTCTATTGTTGTCAAAAGTAACTCTGTAGATTGTGTGTGTGTGTGTGTGTGTGTGTGTGTGTGTGTGTGTGTGTGTGTGTGTGTGTGTGTGTGTGTGTGTGTGTGTGTGTGGTTGTGTGTGGTTGTGTGTGTGTGTGTGTGTGTGTGTGTGTGTGTGTGTGTGTGTGTGTGTGTGTGTGTGTGTGCGTGCGTGCGTACCAAATGTAGCTCCTCCCTTAAGGAGTTTCTGAAGTCAGTAGACGGAGTTGATAAACACATTTTTTTGTATTTCTAATTTCTGTTCATAAAATCAATCACAGTTGGTTATTAATGCATCAGTAACCATCACAATCTAGGTTTACGTTATTTAACAATAACCTAATAACCCACCTTCTGCTGTGGATGTGGCTTTCCTCGGCTGGATAAAAATCACCTGCCGACCGCCAGAATAAAATAACAAAAAGAGTCAGTGAAGGAGTCAGACATCAACCATTGGTTTCCGAAAGGATTTTCGAAAGTGGAGACCACCACAGACTCCAACATTCCTTCATGAATGAAAAATATATACTTTCCCCCAACGCTCATTGCTCACTTCCAATTGCCATCTCTCTCTATCTCTATCCATCTATCTATCTATCTGTTTATCTATCAAGCTCTCTCTATCTATCTATCTATTTATCTGTATATCTATCAACCTCTCTCTCTCTATCTATCTATCTATTTATCTGTCTATCTATCTATCTGCCTATCTCTCATCAAATCTTTGTTTATCTTCTTCATTCTCATCTTTCTTGCTTTCTCTTCGGACTTGTCTTTCTTTCCTTTTTCTCGTTCTCCTTCTCGTTTTCCTCTTTCTCTTCTTCTTTCACTTTTTCTTTCTCCTTCTCTTTCTTCTTCTCTTTCTCCTCTTTCTCCTTCTCTCTCTACTCCTCCCCCCCTCTCACTCTCTCTATCTACCTCACTCTCTCCCTCTCTCTCTCTCTCTCTCTCTCTCTCTCTCTCTCTCTCTCTCTATCTCTCTCTCCTTTTCTTTAAACTTGTTTCTAGGAATGACCATCTCTTATTTTGGCACCGCTTCTCTCTCCCCCCAACCCCCCCAACCCCCTTTCCAGCAAGCAGCGGTCAAGGCTCCTCCGCACTTTGGAACGGCAGTGTCAACACGGCGATCTTCGACGATAATTCAAAATTTCAAAATGACGGTTTTTCTAACCGTCTCGTGTCTGTCTTAAAAAAGCAGTTACAAAACGGTGTACGCAAAACTAAGGTTAAGAGAGTACAGTTTAAAGGTAATTGTGTTCTAGTAATGCTCCTAGTCGAGCTTAGAGGGTGTCATGCACTAAGAATATCTAACTAGATGAGATAGATAGCAGATTAGGTGTTCTAGATTGTTAGATTCCCTACGTGTTCAACTAACGCACCATTAAGCACTTAGAAAGTTCACTTGAACACTGGCCTTCCTGTGTTACATTAATCTACGTTGGAGAACATATCCATATATGGATGGTCATTTAGGTTTTGAAGAGAACGGAGAGCTTAACCCATTCAACTCCGATGACAAGATGTCTTGTCATTTGGTCAAATAAAACAAAAAATCATAAAACACCAAAATGTTTGATCAAACACCAGAAAAATATGACGTTAGTCCTCGCTTCGCGAAGCGAGGACTGACGTCATATTTTTTCTGGTGTTTGATCAAACATTTTGGTGTTTTATGATTTTTTGTTTTATTTGACCAAATGACAAGAGTTTTGTCATCGGAGTTGAATGGGTAAAAGGTCTTCTTCATGGGGGAATGGAGGAGGGGGGATTTGCTGAATCAGAGCATAAGACGTGTAGCGGAAACAGCAGGGACACCATCCCCAAGTAACACCACTTTAATACGAAACCCCCCACTCTAGTTCCCCCCAAAAAAATCTCCCCCTACTCCAGACCCAGCAGCTCCCTTAGCCCCCCTTCTCCCTCCCTTACCCCCTTTCCCCTACCTCTTTTCCTCCTGTCCAACCCCCACCATTCCCCCCTCCCTTACCATCTTTCCCCTCCCTCTCCTCCTGTTGCACAAACCCCCCTAGATCCCACTCTACCCCAGACCCACCAATTCCTTTACCCCCTTCCCTCTCCCTTACCCCTCTTTCCTTAACCTCTTCTCCTCCTTCCTAACCTCCCCTCAACCCCCCAACCCCACGTTTCTTAGTCCATGAATGACTTTTTACCTCGGTCGACGAAACGCTTACCCCTTCTACCTCTTTCCCGGCTCTTAAGGAAACCTCATTTCTCTCCCCCCCCTCTCCCACCTCCATGTGCTTCACCCTCCCCATTCTTCCCCCATCCTCCAACTCGCCCTCCTCCCTTTTCACCCCCTTCATTCTTGTACCTTCATAATTAGCCTCGCTTTTCCCCCACTCCCGTCAAATAGTGGCGTGCTTGTCTCGCACTCGCTTAGTTGTGGGTTCGAGTCCCACACTCCTCTCCGATTCCCAACAGTGACTGTTTGTTCCCTGCCCCAACACTCCTTAAGCATCATAGGACAAAGGTGACGGCTTCGGCCGCAGTTACCCTGCTAAATGACCGACCCGTTTCAATCTATGAACTTCAACTATATTTCTTGGACGTTTCATACATCCATACATACGGACTCGATGGAAACAGAATGCAATACTGACATCACGATAACCTCATGTCGGGGGGGGAGCAAGTGGTCTCTTTTGTACGTCACCTCGTAATATTGTTGGTAGTGTCATACGTCCTAGGGTTCGAATCAGGTAGACAGAGCTATTTAGAGTGTGCGCGCGCGCGTATGTGTGTTTATATATATATATATATATATATATATATATGTATATATTTGTATATATAGAGAGAGCTGTGATGGTACCATTCAACTACTCTGGATGTTCAAAGAAGTCAGTTGAACTCCGTGACTTCCCAACATAAAGTAGTATTGGTGCGGGCACATGTTAAGCATAGATCGTAGCTTTCTCGTGTGAAACAACGAAAATTATTTCCTTAAGAAAAATATTGTTGTTATTAGTTATACATTGTGAAGTTGAAGACACATGTATACGTTGTGTAGCCTCTAAGAAAACACGGCAGAAGAAAGAAGGGTTTCACTAAATTTAGTGCCAGTGATTCCGCAAACCACTGAAATTCAAATAAGTGTTCATACCTCTGAAATAAGAATCTAATGTTAAACTAGAATAGCCTCTGGTCACGAAACTAAGGAATTTAATGTTTTTATTGTTGAATCACAGCCGATTCGGTTCTCGAACAGTCCACTACATCAACGTACCTCGGCCTCTTTTCAAGCCTTACCACTTACTCATATACCCAATTAAACCAAAAAAATTCCCAAACGACAGATTTTTTTTTCCTTTTTGACAAATTAATTATCGAGAGAGTTTTTAATCTTCTGTTAAAAATGTTCTCATATCATGAATCATTAGAATCAATCAAAAATAGAAAATAAAAAGCGCTATTTTGAATTGTTACGCGCGTAACCCTGTTGGACTATGCGTAACAGATATAATGTAGAACTACCGTACTAGAAAGGTACGCAATGAATAAACATAGATGTTCTTCCCCCCTTTGACGATGAGCAATACCTTACTGTTTTCTAGTTCCGAACATTTTCCAATTTCATGTTAAGGTCACTGGCTAGACTCCTCTTGATTGTGACCTTAATTTTAACCTTCATTGTGACCTTAAAAGTGACCTTTCACGGAGTAACATGAATTTAGTGTTGTTTTTTTTTTTTTTTTGGGGGGGGCATCCACTAGACTACTTCATTCAACTGTGATTGGTCCCTCTTGTTCAGCAAAATGCTAAAGAGGGTTCTTGATGTACTGTGGTCCCATCCTGGGAGGCGGGGAGCTCAGAAATTCATTCCGAATCACCGGAGTCCGTCCGTTGAACCCGAAGTCCGTTATATAGGACTCATTAAGCTTATTTCTTCATGATAAAAAGGTCTAGATGGTGATCCCGACAGCCAATAGTGACATAACCTGTCTCAGCACTGGATCCACTACCAACATACAACCCGTCTCATTATTGTCTTAGAATTCAAAACTATTTTATAGAATTAGATAAGAATAGTAATAACTATTCTGACCCAAGCTGCGGGCAGGGGATAGGGATGACCCTTTATCCACGGGGAGCTAAGATGAGAGGGAAGAAAGGATGGTGGATGGGTGTGGAATAGGTAGGGTTTGATGCGTGCCTTGGCAAACTACCTCCCTTATAAGTAGGGAGAGGCCCTTGGCATAGCGATAGAAAAGAATAATTGAGCCAAGTTAGGGTGACCAAGATTAGGGTGTGCTTGAGTCCTTGGTGTTCATAGACAGCTCCTCAGGTAAAGAGCACTGAATAGTGTTGTGTACGTGTTCTTTTGTACCCATCTAAGCCCACCACACCTATGTAGTCTGAGAGCACATATTTCGATATCAAGGAAATAGGGTAGCGAAGTCACGTAGCTCTTGAATAGACTTGATAGTCTGCATTCTACAAAAACGTTTATATCATTTTATATTCCTTTTAAGCACATGCTCACAATTCATCAAATTGGGTCACTGACAATGTTAACATGATAAAAAGAAATATTCACATTGAAAACATCTATTCCATACAAATACTTCTAAAACCACATATATTGTTTGCACCACAGTACAGCAATGAATGGAATTTTTAATAGAATTCTGTACTAATAATGATTTTTATCGTTAACATTATTGTTATACTTCCGTCTTATTTCTTCTTAAGATAACATAGATACTTCTCATCCATGTTCCTCCTTCTGACGAAGTTGTAGTCCCTACATCGTGGCACGAATCCACCTCTCCTCCTCCACGAAGTCCTGACCTAACCCCATTCTTTTTTGTAGCAGATGACGACCGTCCTGAGATCATCGAACTGTCGGACATGCACCCGACGGTCACCAACAGTTTCAAGAACGCGGACGCTTCCAGAGAATACTCGTACGCCCACCGCCAAGAACAGGAGACCCTCGAGTCGACTTATACCCAGGAATCGACTTATGCTCCGAGCCAACACTGCTCCGAACACGAGAACGAGTACCGGCAGCTGCAGTACCCGGAGATCAACCTGCAGCAGGAGACGAGCAGCTACAACAACGAGGACAGTGTGTCGGAAATTAACCTTTCGGACAGCAACATCAGCAAGATGAAATTGAATGAGGTAGAAACCGTCTCTTTTTGCTGGAGCTTTGTGACCTTTTGTTATGGCATTGAGGCCTGTATTTCAATCGTTACTGTAGTAAGGCATATTTACTACTCCAATTATGTATTGATATGTAACTGTATATTCATATGCGCACATACACATTTACACTACCTTACACACTAAAATACACACACACACACACATACACTATACATGTATATGTGTACATATATGTGTGTATATATTTCATATGTACGTATGTATATATATATATATATATATATATATATATATATTATAGCACATAAGTAACATAATATAAGTAATCACTTCTGAGTTTAATTTTCTCTGAGAGTGGGTTAAAAGTTTTAATATATATATATATATATATATATATATATATATATATATATACACACGTGTGCGTGTATGTGTGTGTGCGCGTGTGTGTATACGTGCATGTGTGTGTGTGCGTGTATGTGTGTGTGTGTGTGTGTGTGTGTGTGTGTGTGTGTGTGTGTGAGTGAGTGAGTGTGTGTATAACTAGGTATTTGTGTGTTTATATTTTCCTGGAAATACAATGAAAAAAGTAACACTCCCTTCCCTACACAGGTCAACTTCCCAGAAATGAAGAAGGACTTACAAAAGGGCAATGAACCGGTGGAGGTAGGTTCTCAATACAGAAGAGCTATTCCAAAATAACATATACTAACCCAATCAAGCAACCCTTTGCTCCAGTTCTCTCCAAATAAATGTCATAGTTTTCTAAATCCTGTTCTATTTCTTCTGTGTCTTCTAGCCATTTTGCTTTGTCGTAGTTTATGTATGTCTTCTTGGAGACGAGTTTCTTCATTTCTCTGCAAGGACTCTGGTCCTCCTTTTCATCAAAAGTGAAGTCGTGAATGGTTTCTTAATGTTGTTTGTTGATGGAGTATGGGTGAGCACATAGAAACGTCCGGGAAAACCGCTTGTTGTTTGTGTTGGAGGGTTGCTTTGAGGGATTTTCGCTGAAAATAAGTATGTGCAAGTTGAGGAATTGGCCTAAAGTGGCCCACACACTCGCAGGCCGCCTGTCCTCCCGCCGGACAAAATCAGAACTGTCCAGGCCAAGCTGAATGTGTATAGCACTCCATACACACTCAGTTTGGCCTGCACAGTGTATGGGCCGCTCAAGACTTTATTTCCTCTTCGTTGCTCAAGTAGAAGAATAGAATCGGTGTTCCCATCGTCTATTAATTTTGCTAAAACTCTGTCCACACAAGCATACAGTGTCTGTAGACAAAAGCGAGAATGTTGTTCTCGATAGCGAACTCAACATCTTTGTCCGCAGAAGACAAAGACGAAGAACACTTTGCTGGTTTGTCGTCTGTAGGCAAAGGTGGCGAGTCCCTCACCGAGACCACTATTCCCTTTTGTGTCTGCAGACACTGTATGCTCTCGTGAATGAAGCTTTAGTCCGTGTTTACTCAGAAATTACTCCCGTGACCCAACGTGTGTTCCCGGGCGGTGATGTTACAGGTCGCCTCATCAAAACCCTCTTTCGTTAGCTAAAACTAAACCTTTATGTAACTAGGTTAAGGTTAAACTGCTCTGCTGACAAAATTTCTTTTTCTTTGTCCTTCCCCCATCCTCCTCCTTCGCAGGGTATGAAAAAAAATGTTCCTTTGAACAAGACACAGAGTTGGAGCACCGTAATCAACTATGTGGAAAACATCACTTCGGGGGTCAAAGACGATGATGATCCGAGGTTTATGAAACAGGAGAGGAAGATTAAGGAGCCTGTAGACTGCTTCCCGAGGATAATCTACAAAAAGTGAGGACTTTTTATTTCCCATTTTTTTAATATCTTTTCTAAAGACTAAGTAAACAGTGAAGTTCCTCTTTGTTGATTGTCAACTTGGACACCCAAATTATGTTTTTCCAACTGTAAAAATTATATGAATAAAAAAGGAGCTGATGATTCTCTTGAAGCACACTTCATCAGATTTTATTAATTTGAAAAGGACCTCCTAGCTCGAACGGTGGTCTCGCTTCTTCAGGATCCCAATCACACTAAGGGTCACTCCTCTTAGTCGAATGAACAGAATTTACGCCGTGTGTGTCAGTAATAAATGAAACAGACTAATTATTGCTACCCTACCGAATGGCAGATTTTTTTTTTCTTTCTTTCTTTTTTGTCAGTCCAACTGGTTGTTTTCGTTCGGCTCAATCAGCCCTTGGAAAAAAAATTAAGCGTGCATTCGTTTTGATTCCAGATAACAAGGAAACTAAATATTTTCCCCCACGACTTGACATTCTTTTTAACTGGCATGATCTGGTCTCCCTGCGACCTGACCTGATGTGCCTGCTGTGGCCTAACCTGAACCGGTTTGACCTCGAACTGACCTTATTTCGCTTCTCAGTGACCTGGCCTGACAATACTGCAACCTATCACTTGGTTTCATATGACTTGGCCTAACTTCTTCATGACCTGACATCACCTCCCTGGTACCTAACCTGACCTATTCACGCTTCCCCACGACCTGACCGAACTTTCTCATGATTCACTACAACCTGTTACAACTTCCGACTTAACATGACTTACTCGTGACCTGATCCTAGACCCGCCCTCGTATGTCCGACAGTTGACCTGATCTGACATGACCTCTTTTCAACAGTGCTCCCTCCTGACCATGCCCCATGGGGTCTTGTATGTCTTAAACCTAAATTAACCTTACATGACCTGTCGTCGCCTGACCTCGCCTCCTGATGACCTTGTCTGACCGACACCTGATTTGTCATGACATGACCTGGTCCTTTGGGGGCTTACCTTCTCTCCTGCCCAAAGCAGACTGTACCAGAGATGTTACAACATCCGAAGGTACATCCTGTACGTGGTGACCTAACTTCTCTCTCGCCCTTACCAGAATACCGTGCTGCACGAAATGCACCCAAACCAGACTGTACGAGAGATGGTACAACATCCGAAGGTACATCCTGTTCGTAGTGGACAGTCCTTACTTTGAGTGGTTTATCCTCCTCATGATCTTCGCCTCCTCTGTCACCCTGTGCTTCGAAGATGTGCATCTTGACTCAAAGAAGGAACTCAAGGTAGAGAGGCACCGCATAGGTCCTTCGGACTTCTTTCGATGGATGTGTAATATTGTAGTAGAGATGTTTTGTATATAGAATATGATAGAATATTTTCACTGTACTACTACATACTCTATACTCACTATCTATACACGTTAGTTGTCGAAAGTATTTTTTCTAAAGATGTTTAGATTTGTGGTGATATTTTTCACTTTTCCTCAAAAAAATTAGAATTTGATTAGGGGATTTAAAAAGAAAAATCCCTCAGTTCTTTATTAGTTTTAGTCTTAATACAGTAGAGTACATCTTTCTACGACACTAATATTGCTTCTGAGTGTGATCTTTACTGATGTCTTATTCATGTGTTGCGGCGAATTAAAGGAGAGACGGGTATTTATAGCTATGTGTATACCTTTACCTATGCTTGGATTGCCTATTTGTCAGCCCCCGGGCCTGAGGATCAAAGCCAGCAACAACCTCGCCCCACCCCCCCTCCACCACCTCCACACAACAACCACAGCTTTATCAACCACAGCATGATATGTACATACACCCTCACGTACGACAAATCACTTCCACAGCAATATATATATATATATATATATATATATATTATATATATATAGATATGTATATATATATATTATACATATACATATATATATATTTATATATATAGATATATTTATATATATATGTATGTATATATACATATATATATGTATATATGTATATATTTATATATATATATATATATATATGTATATATATATATATGTGTTATATATATGTATATATGTATATATATATATATATATATGTATGTATAGATATGTATGCATATATATATGTATATATATATATATATATATATACATATATATATATATACGTATTTGATGGATAAATTATATACTTTTTTATTGTCACGATCAATGTCACTCACTCGTGTTAATATAACTAAACTCTTCAAAACTAACCACCACTACCACCACCACCACCACCACCTCCCTGTACACGTTTCACCACACTGCTTCCATGTTGGGCCATGCTCTGGTCTTTAGTGTTGTCAGCTATCGAGACTTCTACCGAGCCTTTATCAATGGACGCTGCATAAAGAAGACACGCCACCCCCCTGCGTGCCTTGGTCGTGGTGTTCCTTGTTTCTGCAGCACCCTGTAGTCCTTTGTAAACATCCGCTCGGTGGGCGGTTACGGTCTGCGCAAGCACGAGAGAAAGCATGCTCAGAGCTCCCGTGGCGACCGACAGCAGAAACCGAATAAAGAAATAAACGTTAATAGGAGGGGTTGCATGTTATTGCTGCCTGCACCACTATTATATATATATCTATATATATATACATGTGTATGTCTGCCCATGGGAATGAACGTCAAACATGTATGATCAATATATTGGAAATGTATGTATATGTATGTGTTTATGTATTGTATATGTATATATATATATATATATATATATATATATACATATACATATATATATGTATATATATATATATATATATATATATATATATATATATATATATATATATATATATATACCTAAGCTGTATATTTTCTTTAAGGATTGATAATGACTACATATTTGCAATTTTCATGTGATATTTTTCCTGGTCAAAAGAATAAAAAAAAAATCGAAAAGGCCATCAAGAAAATTACAAGTTGTTAAAATATGGTCACCTCCAATCAAATATACAGCATATATATATGTATATATCTATACATATATATATACATATGTATATATAATATATATATATGATATATATATATATGCATATGTTATATATATTATATATATATGTATATACATATATATATATATATATACATGTATATATATGTATGTATATATACATGTACACTGAATGGTTCCCAGTGATCAATTAATATCTTTTTTCAACCACAAATCACTTTTAATTCCATGCCATCGCAGTCGAGACTGAAGAATCACTCGATGGAGGCATTCGTTGGAAATTGAAACGTGGACGAGCCGAGGATTCGAACCCAGCTAACCCGTAACAAAGTTACAGTGACTTAAACCAATCTCTCTTGATAGCGCATTGGTTTAAGTCACTGTAATTTTGTTACGGGTTAGCTGGGTTCGAATCCTCGGCTCGTCCACGTTTCAATTTCCAACGAATGCCTCCATCGAGCGATTCTTCAGTCTCGACTGCGATGGCATGGAATTAAAAGTGATTTGTGGTTGAAAAAAATATATATATATATATATAATATGTGCGTGTGTTTATGTGTATATATATATATATTTACATATACAATATATACATATATATACATATATATATATATATATATATACATATATGATATATATATATATATATATATATATATACATATATTTCCAATGTGCATATGTTTGTGCATGTGCGTTTCCATGTACGTGCATGTAGTTTCTACGTATATGTACAACTGTACCCGTGCATATATATACATCTATGTTCACACGTATGTATGTGATATGTGTCTACATCTCCCGATTCACATCAAGGAGAGGCTATGAAATCATGTGTACGTTTTAGAATATGTATACAAGTGCACTTTCATATATACATGCATACTGTATATACAGTCGTATTAAACAAACACACATGAACACACACTCATGTATGTACACATGTACACATACACATTATTCAGGGTCCCTCAAATCCATGTATGTATTTGATTACATTGGAGCTCTACGCTTTCGTCCTTATGCATACAGAAATGATACTTGTGAATTTTGTTGAAATTGTGTGTTGAATCTACGACACCCACGAGAGGGCGTGCTCTCCCTCTCCCTCTTTCTCTCTCTCTCTCTCTCTCTCTCTCTATTTTTCTTTCTATCTCTCTGTCTCTCGAACTCTTCCTATATCATTTCATCCGATAATAGAAACCAACCAATAATAGAAATTTACCAAATATTTTGAGGACCTATGACCACATATGTGCAAGTATATGTATACATAAATACATACGTACACACATGCACACATACATACACATGTACACACATACATAGGTATGTACATGCACAATGTGCAAGCATACATGCATACATGTATTCTTACATATGTATACATACATATACTCGTATACTGTATAAGTATACATATATACAGACATCTATATACTATATACGTGCACAAGACCTTGTGATTATTGTAGTAACTGTTTCCCTGAGTTTCATTGACTGAAAAACCACGACCCCATAGCGCCTGGGACTTCAGGAGATCAGTCGCCGGTTCTTAGCTCTCCATAATGTGAAAAAAAATCAAGGAAATGCAATCGAAGCCGATATATATATGTGTATATATATATATATGTATATATATGTATGTATATATAAGTATATATATATATATATATATATATATATATATATATATATATATATGTATTATATATATATATATTTATATATATTTATTTATATATAAGTATATATATATATATATATATATATATATATATATATATATATGCACACCGGCTACCTGTAAGTTGTGGTCCAACAAGATGGACGTCCGAGAGACTCATCTCCCCTGCCGTTGCCCATCTTCACATCCCGTCAACGCCTTCACCTCTATCTGGAAGTGCGGCCCCGAGGGGATGACACTCGGTCTCCGGACCGTACCGAAGATCTGCCAATCAACTTCAGCAGTATTTCGTCCACCTTTTCACGTATGGAGAAATGACAACCGGCGACCGATCCCATCCTCTTGAGAGTTCTGAGACGACCCGAGGACCGCTGCCGGTTTCTGTGGGGTTGCGGGTTTCTAGTCAGTGACACTCGAGGCAATAACTGATATTATTACAATATATCTATAGATACATATTGTGCACACAAACACACACACACACACATACACACACATACACACTTGGTGATGTAGTAGTTAGCTTCACGGACTGTCGCTCTGTCGACCCGATAACGCGCCTCGCACAAGACATGAAAAAATCACAATATTGCAAACTGTTACTGTCCACCTTGAGCAAGGGGGTGGGTGAGTGATGCATAAGCATATATATATATATATGTATGTGTGTGTTTTGCAGTACAGTATACCATGGTCTTGGATCAAGTGTTGAACCCGTGATCGACAATCATTACTCTCCAGACGAGAGTAATATTATGATGCTACACAAACACCACGTTCCCTTGCTCAAGGAGGACAGTAATAATGTGTAGTGTTAATGGAATTTCATGCTCTGAAAGCGAACCTCTAATGTAAGATATCAAGACGTTACCACTACACCAGCAAGCCGTGTTTGTGTACGTTTGTGCACGCGCGCGTCTGTGTGTGTGTGTGTGTGTGTGTGTGTGTGTGTGTGTGTGTGTGCGTGTGTGTATGTGTTGTGTAAGTGTGTGTTAGTGTGTGTGTGTGTGTGTGTGTGTGTGTGTGCGTGTGTGTGTAAGTGTGTGTTAGTATGTGTGTGTGTGTGTGTATGTAGTTTCTGTGTGTATATATTTTGTGGGAGGGTGGGTGTATAGGTGGGTGGGAGATTATGTGTGTTTGTATATGTATGGATATGTATATGTGTGTATGGGTATATTTGTATGTTTGTGTATGTACAATATATGGGTATGCACATGCCTATGTGTATATACGAATATGTGCACGTGTTTATGTACGAGTTATGCATGTGTGTTTAAGTTTGTGTGTGTGTACGTGTGTGTGTATGCCTCTATGTGTATGTGTGTGTGTGTGTATGTGTGTGTGTGTGTGTGTATGTGTGTGTGTATGTGTGTATGCCTGAGATGGATGAACAAGAATGAGCAAGTGTCTGTGTATATATCCACGTATCATCGTCGGTTTAGTTACATACCCGTGTACCTAAACATAAGCACATCATGCGTCCATCACCACGAATGTAAGGGTGTACGTGTAAATGTTTTTGTCTATATATGTTGGGTTTTCCGTGTTTATGTGTATTTACCAGTTCACGTGTGAGGCATGTATTGTCTTCCTCTCCACTCGACGCGGATTTTTGTACCCATGTATGCACAATGAAGCCACCCTCCCTCTTAACAAAATAAGATCAACAAAGTCCCTTTTCACTCTGCAGGCCACAAGTTAGTATTCATGAGTAACAAGGCCAGAATGGGTATTCAGGGTCATCTTGTGATTCACAAGAGTAAAATTTTGTCTTATTCTGGCCTTTTTAGTCCCGTGGCCTTTTTAGTCCTGTGGCCTGATTAGTCTAATTAGTCCCTTGGCCTTATTAGTATTGCCCTGTTAGACATATAATCACCAGGCACCACAGATGAGATTGTTATTAAGAAGTACAGGGCAAGTTGCCCCCCCCCCACCAATTCCCCTCACAGAATGGGAGCGAAATGTACCATTGAACAGGTGTCCTCGTCGGTGACCCTGTCCTCCCGTAACCCCCCCCCCCAAAATGTCCGTCCCCCCCCCCCCAATATATCCCCCATGTCCCCCCCACGGCACCACAGTAGAAGGTCAAGTTGACTCTACAGCGTTTTCCCCTTGTGGTTGTCGCCTGGCCGCCTCCGCCCCCGCCAACCGCCCTTCATTATCATCACAAACTTTATAAAAAAAAAAAAAAGGAGTTATTTTCACGTTTGCTGGTGATGTCCTTAGTATACGCTCGATGTCTGTCCCCTTGCACCACACCAATTCCACCAACCAACCAACCACCAGTTTCCAAATAACTCCTTGTTTCCTATCACCACCACCACAGCCGTCGCCTAGGCGCGACTTTCTCTATCTCGTGTGTGATGTTGCCACTGCAGTCTTCTTTTTATAAGGAGAGAGTGTTGTCTCCATTTTCTCTTTATATTTACTCTTGGTGTTTTAATTTCTTAAGAATCCGTGTATTTTCATTTGGTGTGGTCACTCATCGTCATGCTTCAACTGCATCGTAAGGCCCTGACATTGCTTCACTCTATAGTCTATACTCTTTCTTCACCCTCAGCCCAAATCTTCGCCTTGCAACTTAGTATCTGTTCCATCGCCCATCATTGGTACACTCATCTGATCATCACTGTGTCTGTTCCAGCCCCCTTGTGTGTGAAATGCTACGTATCTTGGCTAAAAGCGTATTGTAATGCCAAAACAGTATACTCTCCATGCTAACTGACATAAGTCCTGTCCATGGCAAGGATAACCTTAAACCCTGAGGCTGGGTTTTGTAGTTCGAGAGTGTTTGTTTGTTTGTTTGTTTGTTTGTTCGTTTGATTGTTTTACTTAGCTTAAGGGTCCCTTATTTTTCATCTCAGAGACATCCACTACCACTCAAAATCTATTCACCAGTCCTAGCATTAAAATCTACATAGAGACCATTCAATCTCCTTTCTCCTCAGTCATGGTTCAGATCATTTTTGTACTGAGAGCTCTCTACAAGATCTTTTTTTAGTAACACTAAACCCTTTAGAATAATTTATCCCAAAAACTTCCTATCAGTGGTTACATCCTAATTGCTGGCAACAACTTTCTAGAAAGAACGGAATCCTGGACGATATCCCCTCCCCCCATCCCCCACTCTCATCCCAGTAATTTAACGCTCTCTCTTTCTCTCTCTTCTCTCTCTCGCACTGCCCCAACGCAGGAAATCCTGAACTATCTCAACATCGCATTCGCCGTCCTATTCACCATCGAGATGTTTCTCAAGTGGATCTCCTTCGGCTTCGTCAAGTACTTCACTTCGGTGTGGACCCTCCTAGACTGCTTCATCGTTCTGGTCTCCGTGTGCAGTCTCTTCATCGAGCAGGATAACCTCATTGCTCTAAGGAGTCTGCGTACGCTGCGCGCTCTCAGGCCACTTCGAGCAATATCGCGGTGGCAAGGGATGAAAGTAAGTCTCTCCTCTTTTATTCTCTATTTCTCTTTCCGATGAATAACAGTGGTTCTCCACCTTGGGTCTCCGGGACCCTTGGGGCCCACAGCTTTTCCACAGTGGAACCACAAACCGAAAACTAGTTGGATTTAGTGGATGTAAAGCGATATAATTTAGTGTTTTAGTAGTCTTCTCCAGGAAGCTAAAGAACAGCAGGACATAAGAAAATAGTTTAACAATATTGTCTTGGAGCCTTTCGCTTGGACTAAGTTCTTCTGTCGATAGCGAGAAGAATGATCATGATAATGTTCCGTAGGCATAATAAAATCGTCAGGCGACAGCCAAATTTATATACAAGTACAGCGGATCACTGCTCTGAATGTATGGAAGACGCAACTACATGTATGGTCCCTAACAAAAGTAATGTCGCCTCTCCTACAATTAACATTTCGAATATAGCCCCAAGACCTGTCTATATTAATAATTCTGTTCGTATTCTTTATATAAGATAATTCATGTTTAGTAATATCCTATTGCATAATCAGCAAAGCAACTGGAAGACAGGAACATGGCAGTGTAGGTAATATTTTGAATTTTTCAGTGCTACTTGCTTAGTGCAACACATAGAGTCCACAATATATTAGACCTATTGATCACCAGCCGTGAAAGTTTAATGGTTTACGTAGAAACTGGTCAAATCATTGCATCTAATGACCGAAACTTAGGCTCGGAATATGCACCAACCTATCTTTAGTGCCTGAGCTGAGAGAAGCTCATTTTAGGAGTCTAGGATAAGAACTACAACTCATAAACTGGATGACAGGTTAAAGTGAAAACCTGTGGCTCAGATGTAGGAGATATTCTTAAAAAACTACTGAGATGGTTTATATTTACATTGTATTTAGAGAAAGATGTCCCCATATCAATCTTATCTAAAAAGCTGTAATAAAGAAAGAGAAAAATATTGCAAAAAAAAATTCTTATAACCAATCTAAACTGGGCCCATAGTATCTTACCGACGACTCTTTGTATATGGACGTCACAACTTGTTGAGCTGAAGACTTGGCTGGTGCCATGCAATCTCCTCTTTGTACAAGAAGGAAGACCCCTTTCTTCTTCTTCTTTTCAGATCCTCTGCCTCCGCCACTCGACCCCGTGTCGGAAATTCCTTCATTAATTCCTTCATTAATTCTTTTCAGATCGTGGTAAATGCTCTCATGTATGCCATTCCGTCCATCTTCAATGTGCTCCTGGTCTGTTTAGTCTTCTGGCTTATCTTCTCGATCATGGGCGTCCAGATGTTTGGTGGCAAATTCTACAAGTGTATTAATAACGCCACGGGAGAACTACTGCCCGTCTCGGTAGGTTCCTCGAAAGGGAAAGCCCCCTGCTCACACTAGCGGTTTCAACCGGGGCGGTTCAATTACAATGTAAATCAATGGAGACGTTTACACACAACCGTGCAGTTTTTTCCTTGACTATGCGTTACCGCCGCGGTTTCCGCGCGGTCCAAACCGCTAGTGTGAACAGGGTCAAGTGTCTCTTTACCATTCCCCCTCCAAAAGCCTAACTTCAGCTAAGTGAAATTAACAAATGTTAGCCACAGTAGAATATATTAATAGTTTTCTAGATCCTTTCACCTCTTGGCTCCTCCATCAACTAATCTAGAATACAATCTACTAACGATTTCCCTAACCTAGAAAAGTAATCACATTTTCTATTTCTACTTCATCTTGCTGTTACTTTAAGACCTATTTGATATTATACAATAAGGGAAACTCAATTCTCTATTCCCAGGAGGTCGAGAACCACAAACAGTGTGATGATAAGAATTATACCTGGACCAACAGCAAAATCAACTTTGACCATGTGGGCTACGCCTACCTTGCGCTCTTCCAAGTGGTGAGCAAATTGTGTCTTCTGTACATCACAAGCGTGTCCCAGAGCTTCTTAAGTCAAGGGGAAATGATCTCCTCTTCAGTCCTTTTGTTATACATTTGCCATATATAATTGTACATTCGTTAAGCTGAACGTATTTTTTTTCTTAGATTCCATGTTTTTTTTTTCTAGTTTGGATGTAGAAGGAAGGCAAAGATTGTTTATTCTCCCTTGTTTTTATTGAGTTGTATCTTTAATGTCTGTCCTTTAGTATTATTGTTTTATTTGCCTTTCGAATATTTTCAAAGTATGACTGGGTTGGTTTGGTCTTTGTTCTTCAAGTACTTGTGAGTCTAATATGAAGAAAGCATACCTTCTTCTTCTTCTTCTCCTTCTCCTTCTTCTTCTGTTTCTTCTTCCTCCTTTTCTTCTTCTTTTTTGCCTTCTTCTTCTTCTTCTTCTTCTTCTTCTTCTGTTTCTTCTTCTGTTTCTTCTTCTGTTTTTTTCTTCTGTTTTTTCCTCTGTTTTTTCTTCTTCTTTTTCTTCTTCTTTTTCTTCTTCTTCTTCTGTTTCTTCTTCTTCTTCTGTTTCTTCTTATTCCTTTTCTTTTGAGTTAACGGAATTTTCCTTAACTTCCAGGCCACATTTGAGGGATGGATGGAGGTAATGGAAGATGCGGTCGACTGCAGAGGAATCGACAAGCAGCCCTCACGAGAAGCCAACATCTACGCTTATATCTACTTTGTTATATTCATCGTTTGCGGTTCCTTCTTCACTCTCAACCTCTTCATTGGTGTCATCATCGACAACTTCAACATGCTGAAGAAAAAGGTAATGCGTCTTCCTTGGAGGGTCGTTTTTGTCTGTTGTGTACATGGCACTTTTGTGTATTCGGACACGATTCCTTCATCACAATTTTCCGTCGATTATTATCATTATTATTATTATTATTACTATTATTATTATCATTATTATTGTCATTATTATTAGTATTATTAATATTATTATTATTACTATTATCATTATTATTATTACTATTATTATTATTATTATTATCACTATTATTATCATCATTATCATTACTATTATTATTATTATTATTATTATCATTTCGTTTCTTTGGTTTTTAGTTCTTCGTCCTTGTGACTTTAACTGTTTAGTTTACGATGTCACAACCGTTGACTGTTCTGCAGCCAACGTGCTTCTTGTCGCTTTAGGCCAACAAGCACATTGAAACATTGCTTTGGGGACGTTCCTTTGATTATGTTTTGCTTGCATGGTGCTTTGCCCTTGGCAAAGGAATGGAAACCAGTAACTATTTGCAGACAATTGCTGGATTTAAGTTTGCTTCTATTCCTATGTATTTTGTAAGACAAACAGAACACTAATATTGGTGCCAGTTATACAACAAACTTCCCCATAAGGACAGTTAGGGCAAAGGACCATTCAGCCCTCCCTCCTGAACCGCTTTTTTTGACTTAATTACCTATCACTATTTCAGGGAGGGGGTCTTTTTCAATCTATATATATAGTATATAATATTTCCTATGAATCTGGAAGGTCCCCTTTCCATTTGATTCCTGGGTCGTGGGACATATACCCGCATCACTTGATCGTAATTGATGATATGTTTCAATGGACTTTGAGATGGGCGAACTACGCATTCTTCCAACCCATTTAGTCCCACTACACCTCCGCAGGGTGAGGAGGAAAGGAAAAGGGAGGGATGGCTTCTTATGGCACTCTGTCCGCCATTGAATTGCAAAGAAAACACTTTATAATGTTTGTTTTCTTGTTTGCATTGCACTTGCTGGCCATTTCACCCAGTCACAAGTTTTTTGCATTCGTATCTTATGTTTGACATTGTCCCAGGAACAAGCAGTTATTTTGGTTTGTCACATTCTGCATTTATTTTCCCAAGAAACAGTCATATTGAATATGTGTCATGAACATGCATGGCAGTGAAATGTTGCACAAAACAGGGTATAAGTATTGAGTATATTAAGCAATGGTTCTTGATTTAAAGTACTGTACCACGTGCACACTATAAGCAATTCAAGCAAGGGCTTTCACGAGTGTAAGCAATTAAGCAATTGAGCAAGGGCTTTCACATGGAAATTAGCATTTGATTGGGACTTAAATGCAAGGGGACAGATGTTCCAATC
Source organism: Oratosquilla oratoria (assembly GCF_046742065.1). Taxonomy (NCBI): domain Eukaryota; kingdom Metazoa; phylum Arthropoda; class Malacostraca; order Stomatopoda; family Squillidae; genus Oratosquilla; species Oratosquilla oratoria. The sequence goes on from NC_134790.1 coordinate 31,912,105, forward strand.
CAGGTTCTCGTAGCAGTAGACGGGGACCCAGCACGTAGTGTAGTCTTATCTCTGATGACCCCTGGTGGCATCATCAGCAGTTAGCCCTACATATGGTGTCGGGGGGGTCGCCTCCTCTGCTGGCATCGTAGCGCCGGCAGCCCCATGTATATGATGGGGTCTCCTTCTGTGGGCTCTGGTGTCTTTGGCATAGTCACGTGACTTCTGCTAACTCCTTAGTGCCTTCAGGTGTCACCCCCAGCATATATGTATGTATACTTATATATATATATGTGTGTGTGTGTGTGTGTATATGTACATATATATATATATATATATATATATATATATATATATATGTATATGTATGTATATATAAGCAGTGTCTATCTTCTGCCGGATCTTAGGTTGCCACATTTGCTCCAAACACCGGTGTTAATGCACTGTACACCGCTCTCTGGTGCTTGCCTTAATACTGGTCATTTTACGAAGTGGTGTTGAGACGAGTACAGCCCTTTTATCAAATGTAGAAATTTAAAAAAAAAAAAAAAATGTTGTAGTGTTAAGGAAGGTGGCACCGAACGTACGCGCATCGGTGCCACAATCCCGTTGACACCGGTGTTTACACGCTACTTGAGCTTAACACTGGTGTTTATTTTCACGTCTGGCGTGTCTAGATGGTAAGTGCCCCATTCGGGACCTTGTGCTCCTTGTGTAGCCCCCCGTGGCTTAACTAGCCTCTCTAGAGTTTTTTAGACCCCCCAACCTTGCTAGTGCATCTTGGCTATAGCATGCAGCAGGCTCTTGCAGCTTCTTCCGCCGATCAAGCTCGAACGCCCGCCCGCCCGCCCGTTCGCTATCAACACCACCACCATCACCACCAGCTTCGTCGCCAACATCATCATCATCACCACTATCTTTAACACCACCACTATCTTCCACGCCACCACGTCATTATCATCACTAATATCTTCATCACCACCATCTTCATCACCAACATTATCATCACCAAGACTATCACCACCAACATCTTCATCACCAACATCATCACTACCACTTCATCACTACCATCTTCATCACCATATCTATCACAAACATCATCACCTGTTTCATCAATATCTTCATCACCATCATCATCACCACCTTCTTCATCACCACGATTATCTTCATCACCACCGCCACTACCACCTCCGTCGACCCCATCACATCATCGACCTCCATCATCATCCTTGTAGACATCACCATCATCATCACTACCAATATGGTAAAGTATTAAGTCTGTTTATTGATCTCTTAAATACTGTATGTTTCCTCCACTATCCCCCTACCCCCATCTCCCATCTCAGCCTCCCTCCCCCGCCCCAATCTGCCCCCACTCCCCCTTTTCCCCTTATCCCCCAACTTCTAATAGCATTACCACCATCAACCATAATCTACCACCGGCTACACCCGCATTCCCATTTCTACCACCACCACTTCTGTCACCATAAATTCTAGAATTACTGCTGCTTTTATCACCGCTATCACTGTCACCCTCCACCTTCATTATTATCAACATTGTCAATATCGCCATTATTGTTACCACTACTAACGCCATTTTCACCATTCCAACATCAGTTATCATCACTTCTTCCATGATCACTGTCTGCCATCACTTTCACCAAGTCCATCATCACTACCACCCTTACTACCACCGCTTCCACTATATCACTGCTGCAATCGCCACTATTAATACCACCATGATCATCATTTCCGCCATCATCACCACCACCGCTCCAGCCACCGCCGTCACCATTATCCCTAACTATTACTATAGCCATCACCTCCATCAGAGTCACCACCAACACAACTGTCAGTCTCGCCACCACCATCACCTCCATCACCATCACCGCAGCCACTGTCACCACCACCACCGCCAGATCCGCTGCGAAGCTCCTTACTCAGCTTCGTTTGTGCACTTGGAGTATTACTGTGTTTTTTTTTTCAACTACACATTTCCTTAACATATTTATTCTCAAGCAAAGTGAAGAAATTTGTCCATTCGTGTTTTGGATGTCCCGACCCAAGTTATATAGGGCATAAGGCAAAGACATAAACTATGTATTGTCGTACATCAAACCGAGGTTAGAGCAGGACCCTTTGCCATTTTCTATGCTAAGGACCCGTCTACTGCCTTTCCACACCTCCAGTAAAAGAATGATACGTTTTAAAAGTCCTACCATGCTTCAACTAAACACATTAGTTTTTGAGTTATTCATAATGTAATATTTGATGATACTATTAAGATATAATTAGTCACCAAAAATCATATGCCTTGCTCTGATGCATGGAATTATATCCTCATTATAATTTTAATCTATCATTCCTTTCTAAATTCCATGTTTACACCTTTGAAGTTTTGGATGCATTTTCCTTGTATCTTAGTCTTCAGGCATCGTATTTTGTACAATTTTCTCACTCATGGATATGCCCTGCATTTTTAGATTTGCCATCACTGGAACTAAAACACAAAGCTTACCGATTAAAAACACTAATACTCTTTCCTCGGCTGCCCCACTTCCTTATACCAGTTCTTCATGTCAACCCCCCCCCCCCTCAACAAATTATCCCTCCCGTCTAGGCGTAGTTTTTGTCTCGTAGCTTCCTAGAGAAGAGAAGGAAAGAGAAATATATTTTACTTAGAGGGATATGATAACTATTTCATCACTAGTTTGATAGTTAAAAATCACCTTAGACATGTAGTTTGAAAGAAACCAGAATATTACCTTATTCATTCTCTCTTTCTTCATTATTTTTCCACTCAAGCCAATAGTATATTAGTTCGGTGCTTTCAGTCTTAAGTAGTTAACATAATGATGAAAATCTTCCTGAACATGATGATGATATTACAACCCTCCACATTTCTCGGTCAAAGTATAGTAGGGCCCAGCTGTAGGAGTTTTTGAAAAATACCTTTTTTTCGACTTTCTCCACCCGAATCTTTCACCCATTCCTGCTGGCCACAGTATGAGGGAGGCGTCTTGGAGATGTTCCTCACTGACTCACAGAAGAATTACTATACGGCAATGAAGAAACTTGGGCGGAAGAAACCCCAGAAGGTTATTCGGCGACCCAAGCACCACTACCATGCTCTCTTCTATGACATCGCTGTATCCAGAAGGTACGGGCTGAACTCACGTGGATTAGCGTTGAGGGCTGTGCTATCCTTGAAGACTATAACCAGATAGATTTTTTATGTGTAACTAAACCCTTGCAGTCTGTATCGAGAACCAGCCTGTATACCACCCCCATACTCACTTAGAAAAATATACCAATCCCTTGCCTCTACACTAACTATGCCATAATCGTTATAACCGTTGGGTACTTCTTGCAGATTTGAGATTTCCATTTTTGTGCTCATCTTCCTAAATATGGTAACCATGGCCATCGAACATTACCACCAGACTCGCACCATTGCCTTCACCTTGGAAGTCTTCAATGCACTGTTCACAACCATTTTCGCGCTGGGTAAGTTGAGATTATTGCCTCGTACTTAGTGCCTCCCATTGTCAGACGCCTCAGCATACTCTGATGTCTTCCAATTTTTTTTCCCTTAGTATGAGGTAAGTCCTTGTCATTTTGTCTCTTCATATATTACTCTCTCTCTCTCTCTCTCTCTCTCTTTCACTATACCTCTCTCTTTTCACTATATCTCTATCTCGCTCTCCCTTTCTCGAAGCAGATCAACATTACTATAGCCTCTGTTTCCACATTATACCTCATGCCTTTATCTTTATGCCCACATTGCCCTAGAGTCTACAGCCCCCAAGGCCTCACACACAGGTCTTGAGAATCATCTGTATCACTGTCAGACAAGGTAAGAGTTAAGGTTATCTGCAGGAAATTATGTAATACACATCCCACACAGTAAACTTAATAACATGTGTAAGTCTTCGTCGATACAAAGAGGATCACAGGAAAACGTAACGGTCGTCGAAGAGTAGTTTATGATGGTGAGCCACTAAGCGATAGTAGTGGGCAGGTACCGGTAAAGTTACCGGTAAAACCGGTAACAACCTTAACGATACTTTACCGGTAAAAATTCTGGTACCGTTAAAGTTTCGTTAACCGATAAGCTATACCATAACATGCGTCCCGCTAATGTACCGATAAACTTTTACCAAGCGAGTATGTACCGCTAAGGCCTCGGTAACGAGTAAACGATGTGGCATCATATCGCTTAGTAAGCGATATGACGCCACATCGGTTTTACTCGTTTCGACATAGATCTCCAGTGTTGCCAATATTAATCCCCTCATCAAATCAGCATTCTTTCCTAACAGAAACCCTCATCTCAAAGGCTAGGGCACAGCCATCGTTGTACACAGACCAATCAAGACGGAGAACGATGGTGACTAGCACATCGAACATTAATTAAATTTGTCACTGATGATCTATTTGGCAACAAGGCCTGACGTCACATCGCATTCTAAATTAGACATTTTTAGTCAACATTTAACACTATTAACAACTATTAACACTATTTGGTCCGACAAGGGATTAGAATGACCTTTAAAATTCTCTTCGTCTACATTTATATTGCTTGATAATCTAAAAACAGAAATAATGAAAATAAGCTAAAAGTGTAGGCAGTATCAGACAGCATAACCCATTTTCAGTTTTCGCCATCAATATACTCGTACCTGTAGAACCGTCATGAATAGACATCTGATAACATGTCTACTTGGCCGAAGTTTTGCAAAATATTTAGGTTTGTCGTGATCTCTAGTCACAAAAGTTTATAAATTTACGTCATTGCATGCGAGTGGAATATATGGGTGTGCGGATGGGTGTTAGAGTTTGGGTGGCTGAAAGAATGGGTGGGTGGATGTTGGGTGATTATCTGTGTTTTAGACATTGATCAATTTGATTTTTCCCTCTTTCTCTTGTGGGAGATATGATTACTGAGAAATTAATTGGCAAATTAATTGGCACGACTTGGAAAAAAGGCCAATGGAAATGGAATGAAATCAAAATACAAAAGATGGCTGCAAACCGTGGTACGTATTTCATGTAAGAGAAACACATTATTTCAATTATATAAATGCTGTCATAGTATGCTGTCACATCCTGGCTGTCGTTCTTTTTTTTTTCTATTTCATTATCATTCCACTGATGATCACACAAATATTCGGGCCAGATAGTATTAAGATGGTAGTAATGTGTATTGATAGAAATGTTTTATTATTCTGTTTTATTCCTTTTCTTCACTCCCGACATTGAAGGTGCAGCCTTGTTGATTGACACTTAATCCCCGGGCCGAGCCTGGTCACTGCTTGCCGCTTCCTTTCTGAGTATTGCTGTTGCAGGATTCATTTCGAAGAGATCCTGTGGCTACAAAGGAATTAATTCTATTTGTTTGTCCATGTTTATCTATTTATTCGTTTATTTGTTTTTTGTTTTATTTATTTATTCCTGTGGAAATGGACGGTCACTGATCCTTGTATCCCGTCGTACAGAGGCCATCGTTAAGATGATCGGACTTCGCCATCATTACTTCACCGTTCCTTGGAACCTCTTCGACTTCATCCTCGTCTTCGCCTCCATCATGGGGATCGTTCTCCAAGACGTGCTCACCGACTTCCCCATCAGCCCCACGCTCCTTCGGGTCGTGAGAGTCTTCAGAATAGGCAGGATACTTCGCCTCATTAAGGTACGGCGTGGGCACCAAAAGACAAAAAACCGAACGAACGAATCTGGGAATCTTTGGTCAGGGTTTCCATTGTCAGTCCAGGGATGTTTTTGCAATGGTAAGACCTTTTATCATATTGCATCGATTTGCACTGCTGGGTAAGAGAGTTGGCAAAGAGATCACAAAAGCTTGGTTAGGAATGGGATACTCTTATCCTCCTCCTGAGTATCGGAGAACACAAGTCGGTGCTCGAGTGTGTGGAAGAAATATAAGTCTAAATCATGCCCCTTCCCGTAAGTACAAAACCTTATTGTGCATCCCCATTCTTATCTTCCTGCAAATGAAGTCCAATGCTTTGTTACTATGAGAATGCTAATTCATGAAAAAAGGCCCCGAATTTCATTCACTTTCAGGTTATCATAATATGAGCACTAAAAAAAACGAGAGAAAAAAAGTATACTGTTAACGGTATGTGGTACCAGGACACCAAAATTTTCTATACGTCTCACTTTGCTGGCTTTGGTACACGGATGATCCCCACGATATTTTGAAGGCTGGCCAGCACCTTCATTCTGCCTGCAATCACATCTTTAGGACTGATCTTATTCAAGACGCAAGATTAAGTTCGTTTTGTTTTACCGAAGTCAGCCCCCATTTTAATCAAAGTTGTTGATCTCTTTTCCCCCCCTTTTTTTTTTTACATTTATTTGGAATGTGATATGGGGGCGTTCTCTTGGAAATGGTCATGCCTGCGAGTTTTCTCCAGAGGTGGGGGGAGGTGGGGGGATGACCTTACCAGACTTCGAAACTCTTCCCATTCATGAACTAGGCAATGTGTGATAATTAATGATTTGTTGCTCATTGGGGATACAAACGGAGGCCACCAGCCACCCTTTGTCAGATAGAGCGGAATAGAAAATGTGGGTGTCTGGGCAATGTCTGTATTGGCTGCTACACTGCCACAGCTTGTGTACACATGATTCATGCTAGATTGCTTTAACCTCCAAATGTTTAGACGCCAAATTACAACCCCCACTTTGTGACTCCCCCACCTCCCCTTCTCCTGTTCACCTGAATCCCACCCAAGTCCCCTGTAATCCCCAATCTCCCTGGCTCCCTTATTACTCATTCCCTTACTGTCAGTATCCACAGAATCCCCTGTAGTATCAGTAGACCACAAAACTCGTTTCCCTTATCCTAGTAGTCTCAACCTTGCTGTCCAAACCTGATCATGTGCCCACCCACCCACCCTCTACGCCCCATAGCCCTAGACCCTCCCAGTCCACCTACTCGCCCACCCACATGTTTACCTATGCCTTTTGCAGAGCGCCCCCTCATCCCCTTTTGCAGAAGAATAAAAAAAAAAAAATCTTTGTTGTCCATCCTTTCTTCAAGGTGATGGTGTCTGCCAGATGCAGTCATACGCCACCATCTCCCAATCCTTAGTCTTCTTGACCAAAAAATTATTTTGTAAATTTTATGATCATGTTTTCACATTCCTCTCACATTCTGGGTCCCTCATTCCCCATCCTCGCCCACCTCCCTTTCTACCCCTTCTCCTCCTTCTCTTCCTCCACCTATTCCTCCTCTTCCTTCTCCCTGCCCCCCAACCTTCCTTGGAAGCCTCACCGCCACCCTAGTTTTCTTTTCAATCTTCTAAATTATTCTACCTCTACCTTCTCTTATCCTCCTTCTCTCTCTCTCTCTCTCTCTCTCTCTCTCTCTCTCTCTCTCTCTCTCTCTCTCTCTCTCTCTCTCTCTCTCTCTCTCTCTCTCTCTCTCTCTCTCTCTCTCCCTATCTCTCTCTCTCACGCTCTCTCATGCTCTCTCTCTCCTTCCTCTCTCTCTCCCTCTCTATCTCTCTCTCTCTTTCTCCCCCTCTCTCTCTTTCTCCCCCCTCTCTCTCTTTCTCCCCCTCTCTCTCTCTCTCTCTCTCTCTCTCTCTCTCTCTCTCTCTCTCTCTCTCTCTCTCTCTCTCTCTCTCTCTCTCTCTCTCTCTCTCTCTCTCTCTCCTTCCTCTCTCTCTCTCTCTCTCTCCTTCCTCTCTCTCTCTCTCTCTCCTTCCTCTCTCTCTCTCTCCTTCCTCTCTCTCTCTCTCTCTCTCTCTCTCTCTCTCTCTCTCTCTCTCTCTCTCTCTCTCTCTCTCTCTCTCTCTCTCGCTCGCTCTCTCCTTCCTCTCTTCTTCTCTCGCTTTTTCTCCAACATTTCATCCAATAGCCTTATTTTTTATGCTTACTTTTGTCGTATTCCACTCCTCTTCAAGTGCCTTTTGGCGTCTTCTGCCTTCTCTCTTCCTTGTTTGTGATTTGTGTGCTTCGTGTCTTTGCCTGATGCACCTGAATACACTCACGCTTCCGTGAACAGGTATAAAAAAGTCTATGTGAACGTGCAAGCGTGCGCATACACACACACACACACACACACACACACACACACACACACACACACACACACAATCACACACTCACAATCACACACACACAATCACACATACGCACACACACACAAACAAGCAAACGACGAGGCGGCATTGAGACAACGCTCCTAGGATTTTCTTTTTTTCCACCATCGTGGAATACTTAGAGTCAAGTGTAAGTACAAGAAAGATAAGCTATTAGGTATGACCCAAGTCACAAAGAGATTTTACATTCACGAGGGCAACTAGAAGACTTGAAGGTGCAAAATATAAAACGGAAACGGGGTAACGCAAGACAAAATAAATGCTTAATGATAAGTGTTGTTGTTCACATCGCCATTCCATCTCAAGGGCGACCTCGAAGGTTAACCTTGTGTTAAAGAACAGACTTGAGTTTGTATCTAACGAGATTCAAAGCTGAGTCAAAGAAGAAATAGTAGGATTCCATCCATACGCAAGATAAGTGTTGTTGTTCACATCGCCATTCCATCTCAAGGGCGACCTCGAAGGTTAACCTTGTGTTAAAGAACAGACTTGAGTTTGTATCTAACGAGATTCAAAGCTGAGTCATAGAAGAAATAGTAGGATTCCATCCATACGCAAGATAAGTGTTGTTGCTCACATCGCCATTCCATCTCAATGGCGACCTCGAAGGTTAACCTTGTGTTAAAGAACAGACTTGAGTTTGTATCTAACGAGATTCAAAGCTGAGTCAAAGAAGAAATAGTAGGATTCCATCCATACGCAAGAGTTCAAACATTTATATGTGGATGTTAGGGAGGTATGTGTGGGTATAAGAGTTTTCAGAGCCTTATTTTCATCTCACAAATTTGTTGGGTTTTTTAGACCGATGTTGGGTCGCCTCCCCGCCCGGCCAGGATGCCCGCAGCGGGTCCCAGGAATCGAACTCACGACCACCTGTTCACGGGTTCGACACGGTATCCACAGGGCTACCGCACGGCCCGAAAATTACTGATACTGGCCACAGTTGTCAATTTACTGGTAACATGTAACTAGTCGACTTCCCCATGCTCTTTCTACCACTGAGGAAGGTATGTTGGACACTCAGATAAAGATAAGACCATCCAAAGATCAAACGATCCCCCTACGAGTCATTGGCTGTTTTGGGCCGCTAATCCACGTGTGTCCCGCACGTGACGTCTCTGCAGATCCAGGAGACGGGAGTGCTTCAGAATAAGCGATGCCCTACCGCTGTGGTTGCACTGAGGTGTCCCCTTAGGGCTGGCAATACGACTTTTTGACCCCTGATTCATCCCCGAACGGGTGGCCTCTCTTAGTTCGGAGAAGCATATTGGCTGAGCTGCTTAACTTAAATCTTCGAATCAGGCACACCCTAAGCCAAGCAGGTACCGCCTGGGCCAACACCGCACAGTCTGCAGCTGTTCCCTGTAGTGTCAAAGTAGTGGGTACAAATACTTTCCCATGACTGTGGGACTGTTGGATTATAAACCCAACACTTGTTCCTCTTTGTTGGGCACCTTGTTAGGTGTGAGAGTAAAATTTTATATATCATCCAGATATAACACCTCTGATTGGAGTGAGCATGTAACCTGCCCCTATCAGATCTACCAATCCCTCTCCACGGGTGACAGGAGTGGAGGAAACGAAGAACAAAAGACTACAACAAAAATCCTCCACAGGAGTATCATTATCACCAACGGTATCCAACTTCTTCACACAACCTCCTCACTGTAAATCCACCCGGATCTCAACACCAAAGCTTAGATGGTCTAACAGTAATAACCCAACACTCCAGCTATAAGAGAATAGTCAAAAGCACTCAAACATACCTTAATGATCTAAAAATGTGGCTGACACAATACAGAGTGTCAGCATTCTCTCTGAAGTCCTCAGTAGTTGTCCCAGATTTCCGTCAATCTACGAAACACCAAAAGGTCAGGTTAATATGTTGACCTCTCTCACAGGATAAAAATCCCAAAATACTTGATCTCACATCTGATACATAACTAAACATAGAGCAGTGAAGGGCACATATTTAGACAGCAAAAACTAATAACCGTATACAAACGATGCATAAAAACTACACTTCGCTATGCAGCCACAGGATGATGATGAGTATGTAAGAAAAGAAACCCAAAAACATTACAATAGTGGTTGTACTAAAGCAGCACTAGTAGAATATGTACACTCGGAAACCAAACTCCTTCTACAGAGTAATACATGGTAATGACATAAGAACATAAGAGTGAAGGAGACTGCAAGGGACCATAAGGCCTACATTAGACAGTTCCATGTCCATTACCATCTATACACACAAGAGCAAGAGCTCTCGAACCCACCCTTTGCATCAAATCATATTAAGCAAGCCCAGCCCATCATACACATCATACAACAAGCCCAGGTGCATTATACTCAACCATATACTAAAACCATACACATAGTATCCCACAATATATTAATACAAAAGCATATGCACACACAGACCACATTACAAGCACTCAACAGACAGACAACCAAACACTGAACTCCACGATATTCCCCAAAAAATTAACCCAGGAGAGAATACAATAGCGCGTCTACGTTCAGGTCACCACCCTGCACTAATAACAATGATAATAATAGTAATAATAATAATAATAGTGATAATAACATCACACAATCAACCTGGCGATAACCAATGATTGCTCAGGATGCAACCATCACACAGAAGATACAGAGCATTGCTTTTCTCACGTCAGCCAGCAACACAAAATCTCTTCACTGAATGACAAGGGCTGAGCTGGTGGTCGCAGGTCTCCCGCAAGAGTGAATCGGGGCAATGGAGTGATTATATATATATATATATATATATATATATATATATATATATATATATGTATATATGTATGTATGTATATGTATGTGTATACATGATATATATGTATGCATATATATATACTGTATATATATATATTATATATATATATATATGTATGTATGTATATGTATGTGTATACATGATATATATGTATGCATATATATATACTGTATATATATATATATTGTA
>NC_134790.1:31933198-31935698 GCF_046742065.1 Oratosquilla oratoria
CCCCAAAGCCCAACAACACTATCAGGTTCAGTAGGAGTCTCTACACTAAGAAATGTCTGCCTTATGGTTGGAAATTTCTACCCTCAACAGACAATAATTCTCATTCACGCATACCGGGCTCTGGAATTAACCAATATGTTCTTTGTGTCATATATAGATAGACAGAAATTATACCAATTAAAGAAATTCCATTTTGTTTCACCTTCCAAATCCTCACTTTAGATACATTACGAGGGTTCTTTCCTCCAGACAATGGAAACATTGTCCGCTTTCCTCAGTGTTTGGAATAACTTCCCTTTTACTTCACTTTGATCCCCCTAATCTCTTCCTTCTCTTTTTCTCTACAGGTACGACCCTCACGCCACTCAGTTCATCAACTTTTCCCAGCTTTCCGACTTCATCGCCAGCCTGGATGCCCCTTTTGGTATCCCCAAGCCCAACACAGTGGCCCTGGTGTCCTTCGATCTGCCTATTGCCAAAGGGGATAAGATCCACTGCCTTGACATCCTCCATGCCCTTACGAAGCACGTTCTAGGCCACGTTGAGGAAACGGAGGAGTTCAAAAGGGTGAGTGTTGTCCTGTCCGCACGTGGGAACGGTAAGGGAGGGCGAACATTTCACCCCTCCCGTGTCAAGAGGAACCGTCGCACGCGCGGTTAAATCAAGACGTTTGTCGTTGTCGTTGTTGATGTCGTTGTCGTCTCCGTCGCCGCCATCATTGTGTGCGGTTGTAGTTCTACACTGTACAGATTTCCAAAATAATGTCAAGGCATATATATATTTTTTTTACTTTGTAGTTGATGTGAAAGTTGTAAAGTGTTATATGTTTTGTTGTGGATCTGTTTGAGCTGGCTGGACACATCGTTTTGTTCATAAAACTCAGTCGTTTTACTTGACAGTCTCTATGTCATGCGAAGTCATAAAGAAATCGGATTCTTTTGTTTGTTTATTGTAATCAACAAAAGCTTTACCTCCATTCAGCTATGGCTGTTGTTGTTTGTATGTATGTGGAACTTGCGTGTGTTTTCCATGTGGAGATGTACATTTGTTGTACTAAGCTTGTCCCCTTCAATATGTGGGAAATTAGCTTTGTATTAGCTTATTACCCGATTATTAGATTAGTCTAACGTTGAATCTGGCTTTGACTAACAAAAGAGATAACCAGTAGAAGGCAGATCTGACGTTTGCAAGTGAAAAATCGTTTATTAAATTTGCAAAGTTACGTTTCGGCCGTTCCATCTTGCCCCTCTCTGGGCGGGGTTGGCCAGGAGGTTGGGTGAGTTGAAATTTATTGTCCACTTTATAAATACATACATACATCCACACATACATAAACATATATATACATACATATATAAATATATATATATATATATAGTATATGTGTGTATGTGTGTGTGTATATATATATGTGTATATATATGTATATGTGTATGTATATATATACATATATATATATATATAGTTAATGAAGAACCCGTTATGGTTATTTTTCATAGACTTTGATTATTATTCATTATTCACAGCCGATCAGAACCAAAATTTATTTAATGATTTTGACATCTTTTCATTATTTTCGTTTCCCCTTCTCTTTTTTACGATTCAATACTCCTCCTCCTCCTCGCTGTAACCTCGCCTTTTTAACTCTTTCTCTTTCCCTCTAAGTCATCCGCTGTAGATTTCGCTGTACCCTCTCCTCTGAAGCTCAACTGAACATCTTGATTAATTATATCTCATTAGTGAACTGGACGCGATGAACAGAGATCGGTTAAAAAACGGAGAATGGCAATCGAACGCAGAGTCGTTCGGTCAGAAGCAAAGCCAAACAAAAGAAGGACGCTCAGTGCGCGGTGTCGTTTTTGTTGTGTTTTGACTTCGGCCGGAGATTGACGGGTGCGATTCGTGCCTTTCTTTTTGTTTTACAACCTATTTGTTCAGTAAGCTTGTTCATTTGTTCACGCTGATATAATTGACAAGAATATCATGAAGCCACAGTGTTTGTCGTTTATTTGTGCTTCACCTCAAAATTCCATTATGTCCGATTCCGTTTGTTTTCTATTTCGTTTTGTACATTATGTTTTCAACAAATCTAATCAAACAATAAAAAAAATTACATAATTAATCAAACTGTGTAGCTTCTCTAGTAAGAGGAAATGTATAGAAGCATAATTGATATTCCCCAATTCCTAAATATCTAGATAATGAAATACTTGCATTATAGTTAGGAGTTAAATAATCTTGAGAAATTATGAAATCAGCTTCCTTTTGAATAATCAACATCTAAATATCAATTTGGTTCACCTGGCCTTGTTCAAAGTGAAGGTTAGTTCGCGGTGTCCATATGGATAACCATATATATTGCTTGCATGAGTAGCACTAGGTTGGAGCAACACTGCAGGCTAAACTCCTCCAGCAATACACATCCCTAAACCCTGACAGTCTCCTCTAAATGTAACCTCGAAGCACTTAGGAATCCTCCCTACCTCCCTCCCTGCCTCCC
>NC_134790.1:31940698-31950698 GCF_046742065.1 Oratosquilla oratoria
GACCTCTGCCTCTGCCGTGACTGCCGACCGCCACTATTCGTTACTATCCAGCTACCAATCACCATTCCTGCACGGCCGCCTGCAGTGTCCGCACCAGAGCAACTTCGGGCGCGCCATCACCCAGGACTAACTCTCAAAGTTCTTTAGTTCCCCCCTCAGCTCAAAATGCAAATGGAGGAGAAGTTCAAGAAGCAGTTCCCGACGCGGAAGGAGCTGGAGATCGTGTCGTCGACGAGGCGCTGGAAGAAAATGGACACGGCGGCCAAGACCATTCAGCTGGGCTGGAGGGTGTTCCTAAGGTGAGATCTTACCTCCCGATTTGTTTCTGTCATTGTCAAAAAGTGAAGATCACTGGATTGAAAAAAAAAGACAAGAAGCATCAACAGTAAACATACTAATGTCTTTATAGATCTAGTTTTTCGTGCTGTTACGATAGAAAACGAGCTGAATCTCTTTTTCTTCTGCTAAATTTGCATTGAATCTATTTGCCACGGCTATACTTTACAATAGGGGACGAGTATAAGAATGTGTCTTTCTCTTCTGTATTCTATGCTATTACGGTTGCATGAAGTGACTCTTCTGTGGCCATGTAATAAGACTATGACTGTTCATACGCTCAGACCAGATGGTGAGACAGTCGACCAAGCAACCCTTGTAGAATCGCCCGTGCCCTACCACGCAGGTCCCTCTGAATGTGAAAGAAACATGGAGACTGCGGAGAGTAACCAAAAGGACTCTGACATCACTCTCGAATACCTTTAACCCTAATCCTGGATATCTGATGCCTCATCCCATCATTCTCAGTTTTTTTGTTTTTTTTTGTTTTTCAAATCCTGATTTTGAATAACCATTTCTTGTCACTTTTGAGTTTTGGGGGAGGGGAGTGTTTTCTATCTCTACAAGAAGTCTAAATTATGCTTTCGATTCCATAATTAAAGTTTCTGTTTGGATTTATTTACCCTCAGGGGGTTCCCTTACCCCTGAAAGAAACTATAGCTTTCCGTTATACACTAGTTTGTTTTTTCTGTTTAGTTTCATGTTTCCTCCCGTTCTTCCTTCGAAAGTTTCCTCATTTCCTCCCTCACTTCTCAGAGCCTTTTTCGTCCTTAAAGCAACATCTTCCTTAGCCTCAATAGCTGCAGTGGACCTGAATAAGTAATTCCACGAGATTTTAAGTTTAGGTCACACGAGTAGTATGGATGCCTTAGTGGATCCCAGCCAGATTACAATCACTTGACCCCCAACGCATCTCCCCCCGACGCACAGGATCAATCACTCACTGCTAATCTTTATATGTCCACCACGCTGTTGCAGCGTAGAATACTTCACTTTGTAGGTTTAACCGCTTTCAGTAGTAACACCACCCACGAGGACCGACCAAAAAAAGGCTTCCGCTAGATAACTATGAGTGTTGTATATTTGGTGCACAGGAAATATCTTTTTTAGGGGAAATGTGTTTTATTTTTTATTTTATTTTCTTGCTCCTTTACGAAGACGACGAAGAGAACTGGATAAGAAGAACCTGCTGCTAGAGGAGGCGCAGACGCAGACTTCTTCGCCAGGAGGCTCATCAATTAGGTCTGGGTTTAAGCGAGTATCCAACCTTCTCCAGGTAGTGCCCATGCCTATGGCAATCCAGACACGACGTCGCTCCGTCAACCATGTACGTACAATTAAAGGGAGAAGCCATAGCTCTCTTTCTGGTCCCCTTTTCTTCCTGACATAATTTCCTTTCGAAAAGAAACACCCTAGATTAGATTAAACTTTTGTCGATGTCAAAGTTGAATTTGAATGATTTCGGAGCTTGGTCGTGACGTCATGTCGCTTTTCCACCCTGCAGGGAGACGGCGGTTCGCGATCGGGCTCTCGGCGCGCTTCTCGCTCTTCCATCAACGAGCACACCACATCCCCGCGCGGATCGCTCCTCTTCTTCCCCATCTCGAGGCGTGCCTCACGCACCTCCCAGAGCTCGAACCCTTCACTCATCTCCGTGCAGATCCACCAAACCGGTGACAGACATTCTACGCACTCCCAACACTCACCGGACTACATCCTTCACGAAAAAACTATCGACTTCGAAAACAGCTGACATTCACTCTCCGGCAATCCTGGCCCCTGCACCTACACCTGACTGGTGTCTACCCTGTGGATCTGTAGGCTATAACCTGGCCAACAGTCACGCATCGTAGCATGAGATGTGCCGTGATTGGCCTCCGCGTGCCTGCACCACAGGTATCTCTTACTCTCTCTCCTGATTGGTGGCTGCTGCACCAAAAGCCACCCTTCCTTCCCACCCACCTACCTACCCCACCCCCTCCCCGGCCTCCAGGCTTCGACGCGCTACGAGTACCGAAAGGAGATGTTGAGGTGAATCTTTGTTTGTACTTGATGTCCCCTTCGTATTTGCCATAAACATTATACATTTCACAAGACACGTACTCCGTGTGTTGGCATTGGTATTCGTCTTTGTGGAGAGTCATGGTTATCTTTCATTGTACAGATTTTTAAAGGAGGCATTTTCATCACATATGCCCAAATAAACCAACCATTTCCCAAGTAAAAATAAAAGATAATAAAATATCGTTTCCCAGTCACAACTAACTCTGCGTGTACTGTACATAAGAATTATTTTTACCAGTGGAAGTAGTGGACACCCTATTACCATAGAAAAGAACCCAAGTACCTTAGGCTCGACCATAGCGTGAGTCATATAGAGTTCTTCCGCTGAGGAAGCGGAAACTCCTTTTCAGATGAGTACTTAACTTGATGAAGGGGGCCTTCGCCCCCCCACCCCCACCCCTATTGATAGGGCTGTTACGTGCCACCACTGTTAAAACCTTTCCCTGTGCATGTTCAAGTTGCATCTGTAACTATGGCAATATCCTTGCTCCCGAGGCATGGAACCATCGCAAATTAATATGCAATTAAGCTTATTTGCTTCGTCATGAGTGTTTGTTTGTAGTGTGCCAAATACCCAGCGATATTTTTTCCCATTCTTTAGTCAGTTAGTACACGCCACCCTAAGCTCCCAAGACCCAGATCCAACCCGCTCACCCCAGCCACACTCTCCCCGCCCCCCAACCCTTTGCCACCTCCCAAGCATCACCTCCACCACCAACGCCCCCAAGTCACCTACCCACCCCTTCTTTGGTTCGACCCAGTTCATTCCTCGAGACAGCTCTTTTCAAACCCTGTAACCAAAAAACAAGAAAAAATATATAAAAAAATAAAAACAAGATCCTTTGAGTTCGACCTGGAATTTGGCACTTCGTATGGCGTCTTTTTTCGGATGTTTAAGACTTGAGTTCGAGTTCGCCTTGTACCCCAACCGTGCCAAAGAGAGAGCACTCGCTTCTTACCCTCCACCCACCTTCCCCGTTTCTACAGGTAATTAGCTATGTGTGTGCGATATTCATGCAGTGTACATAGATTAGCTTCATGAAGATCACTTCATGGTCATGGTCATCAAGATGCTGGGGATTTCTTTCCTGGTGTCGGAGAAATAGAGATGAACTTGCCCAGATTCAATTCATCTGATATAAACAACTTCGTACTATATGTAGCGTTAGTCCAGGACGAAGACAAAATATTCAGCATCGCCAGCTTTTTTTTATGAACGAGGGGTTACGATGATAACTGATCCATTTTTTTTCAGCGTCTTTCCGATTTCTGTCTAGATTGCTCCGACGCTAGAATGATGGGAGAATTCTGACCCCCGACCTCCAACTACGAACCCTCCTCTCACTTACCCCACCCTTCATGCGGTGTCCCGCGGTGGCTGCCACACTACCTTTAACCGTTACACAACTTTCCAAGGACCAATTCTGTTTTGAAACAGTTGGAAGCAGGAAAAGTACAGAGACAACCTAAGAGTTAGCGGCTGTGACCTGGTGTAGGTCTTCCTGTGCAGTACAAAGCAGGATGGCTTAACCACACACCTCTCATGACCCTCACTTCGCCAGTTTCCTCTGGCTGGCTTGTCCAAATCAACTAATCAAAAGTGACATTCTGGCGGTCGTTGGGGTCATATGGACATAATAAAAACGAGCACAGTGGTTCTCTCCTCATCATCAACAACAACAACAACAACCCCCTATCCATCCACCCACTCTACCTTGTTTACTTACAGACTCCTAAAGCAGTCAACCACGTTCTCTGTAGCAATAATCCAAACTCACTTACACAGAAATACGCTTTGTTAAGTTTATTCACCTGTGACATGGAAGTATCCAACTCCGACTCAGTGGAATAGTTCGATTATGGGTGGCGCTTTTTCTTCAGGTCTATATTATACGAATTTGTTTTTCTGTTCCCCATCATCATCTTCGGTTCACTACAAAAAAAAAAAAAAAAAAATCATAAAGAGATAACGAGACTTTCCCTTCCCAAATGTCAACATTCATAGTAACAATCTGAATTAGACAACGATAGAAGAACCAGATGTACATACATATGTATACATGCATGTGCACATATACATAGATGTACTTATGAAAAGAGCCAGATTGACACTCAGAAAAAAATAAAATAAAAAAATACGCGGGAACAACTGTTAGGGTTTTCGTTTCTATCATTGTTACCAGTAGGTTTCAGGTCGGTTACTAGGATCTGGCATCCCAGTATCCCACAAGAATACTTGCTATCTCTGTGCCCCTTCGTTCGACCTTAAGTAGCGTTATTTCTAGGTATGTACAGAACGCAATACTAGATTGTATAGCGGCGCAAGCTGAGTGATATAATTGTTAAATAAGGTATTTTTATATGGAACCTATGAATGATAACTGATTAGTACCGCCCACCTCCTTCTGTGGGGAGAGGAGGGGGGAGGTGGTACTATATAACAGTGTCTTGCATCAAGACTGTATACGTCCAATGTTCATTGATAATTGAGCTGCCGTAGGTTGACATTTTGGTATAGTTTTATGGCGGTGTAACCATTGCTGAATACTAAGTTGCCAGTCCGTGTTTTATGCACGTCCACGCAAGGCAGGGCTCGTCTAACGGTCCAAAAAAATATATATATAATAAAAAAACATCTTTCGTCTCTTCATCATCCTGCTCAGCCTCCGAAATAAAATAAAAATAAAATACATACGAAATACATGTTGGAAAATCAGGCCCTTTTCTCACATGCATTTCAGTTTGAGCTTGGTATTCGGAACAGTAGTGTGCAATTTGGCTCGATTCTTTCACGTTTATCACTGTTGTGACAAGAGATATTCATCATATTCATAATAAACAAAAGTCTGGCGTTTTGAGTAGTATATCCTACGAAAGTAGCAAACTAACTCTGTGAATACTGACAGTTTGGCAGGCCCAAGTCTCTATATAAACAAGTAAGGGAACTAATAAGCTACACGGTTATATTAAGCTTATATCAAATTCATAGTATGTTATTAGCATTCAGAGTTATATCGACTTTACATACATTTATTGTTGAATGGTATATGAACAAACTGACAGATGCTCTGGAATACAACAGGTGTCTTTACTTGAAAGGACATGTCACCCGTTGATGCAATCCACATTGCTGTATTTCAATTTTGCCTCATCCTTTTGTTTCTATTGCTGTTTCCTGTATCTAAAACATATTTAAAGGTATCAGAGTAATAATTGTATGTAAAACTATGATCATGTGTACTTGTATGTTATGTACACATACATGACTGAAGTATATACACTCGAGAGATACCCATGTATGTCCGAGTGTGTGTGCATGCGCATATATGTGTACGTTTGTGTGTGTGTGTGTGCGTGTATTTACATACGTCTGTATGTGTGTATATATGTATATGCATAACTAAAAGTATGTATGTATAAAGCTATATCCATTTGCTAAACAGACTGCTAGATATGTATTCTCTTCACGGGTACAACAGCAGTTCATGCACAAGACCAATCATGCCGACCAATTCCATACCACGTTACATTTGTAAATAAACAGAAAGATGCTGAAATCATCTCATATCTTATGGCTGTAGCCGACTTTTCAATATGCACCATTGTAGCGGTGAAAGGGTTTAACAGAAGTGAGAAATTCTCCACCTTAATTCAAAACCGCAGCATCCAGTAGTCAGTCAGTCAGTCAGTCGGTCAGTCAGCAGTGAATGTTAAAATTTGTACAGATGCTCCGTAAGATTTTTTGGTTGCCGTTAACAGGGACTCCCTAAATGATAAACCCCACGTAGGATAGTATTGACGACGATACAATGTCACTCCTTTCTCGCTGTTACCGTTCTCTTCGTGTTGTTAAGGTATAATAATACTCAGTAATACAAGAAGCTGCCTGAGGAAGAAAGGAAAGACTAAAACTCCTTATATTAGTGATGGTGCGTCCGACACTCGAATGTCGACTGATATTACTTGAATGGACAAATCGTTTCACGTTACCCATTACTTGCTATGAATTAATGATAAAACTCCACTTTCACTAATTGATAAAAACACTTGAACAGTGACGCCCCTTTCTGCTATACATTAGCTAAGAAGTGAGATAGGGAACGCGAGCAAGAGAGTGTGAGATCATAGAGTACGTGAGAGCTATGAAAGTATAACCTGGGTGAGATCACTGAGTACGTGAGGATTATGAAAGCATCCTGGGCACGGGGTGAAGGTGTCTGGCTTTGTTGGGGGACAGTTTTTTCTCCCAGAACTTACTTCTTTGACCTGTGATCACCTCTCGCCCCAGACAGTAGATACACCTTCCCCCCCTTGTTCCCAGGTAACAATCAATTAGTGAATGTAGAGTTTGGTTATTCCAGGACCACTTATCGTACAAGAGCCTAGGCGTTGGAGCCTTCTGTCTACATGAACTACCTTCTGCACTCCTATCATAATAGTATTTGTAATAATAGATACATAATTAATTCATAATCAAATATACCTATACTAGGAATTACATAATCTTTTTATACATCTGATGGATTTCTGATTACCTGTTTCATTTTGAGCACTCTCATGGTCACTTACCAACCCCCAAATCTTAATTTTCGGCTGAAGGGAAAGGAAAGTCCTCCAGGAAGAAAAAATAAAATAAAAGTAGAACAAGAAAACTACTTTCACCCTTTCATAAATTGTTAAGCCACAAGAGAAAAAAAAATAAAAAGAACTGAAATGATTTTGTGTCAGCAAACTTGTCAGTGTTAATTATACTCCTCCTTACCCTTGCATGTGATAGATAGCTACATATCGACTAGTGTGCCCCCTAAGAATAGACTGTGCAATACGGCAGGCAATGAAGCAGTACGGACAAATTGCTACTGAAAGAAGGAAAATTATATGAAGCCAGAGAAAAATGGAGGAATGATGGCTATGACCTTAAGGAAAAAAAAAAAAAAAGAACTACGAGAAATGAGTCGTTGTTGTCATCCGGCTTCATACGAGATCTTCACACGAGTTCATGAGTGACCCTCCCCCCCCCTTGGCTTT
This sequence comes from Oratosquilla oratoria, assembly GCF_046742065.1. Classification (NCBI taxonomy): domain Eukaryota; kingdom Metazoa; phylum Arthropoda; class Malacostraca; order Stomatopoda; family Squillidae; genus Oratosquilla; species Oratosquilla oratoria. The sequence continues at coordinate 31,948,127 of NC_134790.1, forward strand.
CGACACAATCATACTTCTGTGATAACCAATAGAATCAACTCATGTGTGGCTATTGACCCCATCTAACACTCCTTTTCCTTCCTACATATAGCTGCTGCTCCTATTCATTCATTCTCCCTCCTTCCCCTTCTTACTAAATTCCTATATAATTCTATTCTATGTTCCCACATGTTTAGACAGTCAGTTATAACTGTTTGTAAAAGTAATATTGTTATATTGAAATGAATCACAATAAAAGTTATGATGTTTTCATAATGTGGCTATGAATATCCTTTTACATTTGTTATTTGGAATGTCAGTTGTTCAGGTTTTCAATGAATACGGATGTACACCATTTTGAAACTTGTATGTATGTGAGCCGTGTCGAAGAACTTGTTCCCAATTGTACATCAAATAAACAAATAGATAAACAACTAAGTAAATAAATAAAATAAAATATATTTAGCTAACTTGCTGCAAAGGTTTGTCATCATAACCACCAATATTCTTGTGTACTACGGACAACCTCTTCTACGTTCTCGCTCGTTTCCTCTAATACCAGAACCAAGATCTATATATATATATATAGATCTTGACCAGAACGATCCTAGCAACGCGACATTTCGTTAGCCATCGTGGATACTAACGTCTCTCCCCTCCGTCCGTGGCGGGCGTACGTGTTTAGGCTGCCTCCTGTCTGCAAGAAAGTTTGTTTAAGGTTGATTCACACTATCGGTCCGGTCACGCTCCGGTCTCGTTCCGCTCCGGTTCTGAGGTATTCAGGGTTGATTCACACTATCGGTCCGGTCGCGCTTCGCTCTCGGTTCTGAGGTATTCACACTATCGGTCCCCTCTCGTTCCCGTCATCCCCCCCTCCCTCGACACCAGTAGAAGTCTTACCATCAGTTACGAAGGATGTGTGACTTTTCTGACGCCGAGTTGGCAATAATCGCTATTGCACTTGAAGAAGAAGAAGGAAAACAAAATAGAAAAAGAAAGAAATTGTGGGTTCATCCTATGTTGCAAGATAGGAAGACTGAAGGAGAATTTCATACTCTGTATCCTCGTCTTATTGATGATGAGAGTAAATTCCACAGCTATTTCAGAATGAACAAAGGAACATTTGAGAAAATACTATCCAAAATTGAGGATGACCTGAAATGTACAAGAAGATGCTGCACTTCCTGACACTGAAGTGCTTGCACCATACGTTATAGTGGGAGATGAGGCTTTCCCGCTGAAGAGAAATTTGATGAGGCCCTACCCAGGTTCACAGACTGAACATAAGGTAGAGAAGAGGATTTTTAATTATAGATTATCTAGAGCCAGGAGGATAGCTGAGTGCACATTTGGTATTCTAGTGCAAACCTTCAGAATATATTTAAGGAAACTTAAAGCTATGCCTTCTAACGCTAATGCGATCATTACAACAACATGCATACTTCACAATCTGATACACCCAAATGCTGTTGCATTACCAGATACTGTTGTCATGCCTCCATCAAACATAGTACGTCCAATGAGAGGAAGAGGGGGGAAATGCTACGAAGGAGGCTTTTGGCGTGAAAGAAACACTGAAAGATTATTTCAGCTCCCTAGCTGGTTCAATGCCTTGGCAAAAGGATGAAATATAAGTAGACAAACAAACTTGTGTAAGAATATTTGTTGAGTGAGCTAAGGAGATGCATTTCCGCAGTGGATAATAGGTTATTATACATATGGAATTTCTTTCTTCGGTTAATAATGTGTATTTTTTTTTCTCTCAGTACCTTGGCAATATGATAAGTATGCAAACATTATTGTATAGGAAAATTGTTTAGTGAGGATAGGAAATGCATTTCCACAGTGGACATTAGGCAATTGTATGGAATTTCTTATCTTCACAACCCAGCTGCCTGCTTATTTCAACACAGCTTCTTCTTTTCGCCACGTTATCACTGTAGTGCAGCGAAGTCAGGTCATACAGCTCTGGTTTACCTTTTGACTAATTCTATTAGCATTTCATCTGAATCCACAAAATTAAAGTAAGTTGGTGCTTATGTATATCCTCGCTGTACGCATTGTCATTGTATCAGTGATAAATAAAAAGAAAACGTATTTTTATCATTTTTATAACATTCTCATGATCCCATTGTGGCGTTTCCTTTGGATTACCCATGGTTTGGTAGGACAGCAGGTAACACTACTTGCTTATATGAAGGCTGAATCTCGACTGGAGTGGACCAGGACCGTGGCAACTGAGTTCACACTGGCGCTCACGATCCAGTCACGCTCCGGTCTCGCTCCAGTAAAAATATCTTTTGACGGAACCGTGACCGGAGCGAAACCGGAGCGAGACTGGAGCGAGAGCGCCAGTGTGAATGCTTCCATTGAAATTAATGAGACAATATTGGACCGGACCGAGAGCGGAGCGGGAGTGGAGCGCGACCGGACCGATAGTGTGAATCAAGCCTTAAAGTTCCTTGTGACTAGCCTACTGTGTACAAGACCAGAACACCTTAGTGCGTGCACTCGCTCAAAAGTAGGACGTGTAATTTAAACTAGAAGCAGTCAATCAGAAGCAATATTATTAGGTTTACACATGCTCTTAATT